>NC_091825.1:97654433-97779433 GCF_038994185.2 Dermacentor albipictus | reverse complement strand
GTTTTTCATATGGTTCTCACGCTCAGAGTTAAAATGCAGATGTATTACCTTGCCTTAGCTTTTCTTGTCGCCGGGATGTGGCGTCACGTCGCAAGGACGTCTTCCCATCGTCTTCCAGCCATTTGCAGACGAGTGTTGTTAACCGTCACGAATTTAGTGGGGCAGCCCCGACTTTTGAGCATAAGTCCCGAATCCCGACTTGACCTTCGTGACGGCTAGTTGTCCCGACTATAGCCTTTTCTCTACTGAATAGCAATCAATAAAGCAGATTTTCTTTTTATAATGGCTGACACTTGGCTCGGTTCCACATTGATATATTTTGTCTTCTGTTGCGTTGTTGGAAACATAAAGATGGCTTTCTTGCTGTTGCGTTTCTAGATCGGTTGTGGACACTAACCATCAACATTACTTACAGGCTCAACAAAATCACACACCTTAGTCGGGACGGCGAAAGAGATACAAAACACGCGCTACGTATTTCCCTCTCCCGTTTAATGTGCATGTCAAACTTGCAAGTACGAACCAGCTATCCGAGCCACACGTTCTATTAACGTTCACAGTACCTCCGGTGTCTGTACTATCTATAGCGCGTTAGTCAGGCAACTAATGCACGTTTTTTGATGCAAAATGTAAATCGCGATTTGGTATAGTCTAACGAAGAAGACCGATTAAAAAAGATCACCACCCCTTCCCGTCCCTGAAGACGGTCGAATAGCGATGCTGTGTTAATTACAGCGAGTGTTACACCATGCAAGTCGACCTTTGCAAGCAGTCGGTATTATAAAGCTTTCGCTTCACCATTCTTTCACTTCATTTTCGCTTTTGAGTGCTTCGCGTGGTGAGCATGCTTTAGGATACCTTTTTTTTCTTTTTTTTTGCAGTTCCCCAGTCTGTCTTTAATTCTTTTTTTTTGAGCGTGAGGTTTCTGTCTGTGTTTCACCGTGCTTTTTTTTTTTTTTCGCGTGCAAGTTGCTCCGCCCCCTTTTTTGCACGCCAGTGACTTCCGCCTACGTAGAAGGGAATTCCTTCTCTAAGACTTCAATGGCCTTGGAACGCTGCACGTCGCTGCGCACAAACTTGAGTTGCGTCAGGTTGTGCTCGAACGAAAGCCTGTCTCAAGCTTGGAACTGTGACCGAAGTCTCGATCCAGGAATTCCCGCTTGAAGCAAGCAGTGGCTCCACCGTTCAGGACGGTTGCTTTTCTACGCTGACGGCGTTCTAGAGCTTCTCGTTCGCGGAGCCCGGTTTCTTCGTTCTGACGCCGCCGATGTGTTTCAACGTCTCGGGCTCGGACTTCTGGATCGGCCTCCCGGCGCTGCCGTTTAAACTCGGCATCTGTGGTGCGCAGCTCGGGGTCGGCCCTACAACAGGACGAGCCCGTTCACGAGCCAACTCTCGCTGACGCTCCCGGTAGGCAGCTTCTTCCTCAGGAGTGCCCACTACTCGTGGTCCCCCGATAGCTGTAGCTGGGATGGAATGTGCGGGGCCACTAATCCAAAGCTCCGTATATAGGCCGCAAGGCCCACCACTGCGACGGAGTCCGCAGTCCGGCGTACTCGCTTGCTTTCGATGTTTCGAGTTTGCGAGGTGGCGTGTGGTTAGTGACATCCACCCGGCATTGCCGCTTGCGATTCTTCAATGAACTTTTTAAGTGAGGCTCGTTTAGGCGATCGCCTCTAGAAGCTGTGAGACGTGCAGCCAGTGCGAAATGTGTTTGCGCAATAACTTTTTGTGACAAGATTACTTTTTGTATGGACAAGATTACTCTTACGTGTTTTGCGTCTACAGTGCGCATCCGCATATTGGACAACATGTATATAGTATCTCATTGTACCATAACATAATCACCCGCCACCTACCTTTCCCTGTATTTCCCACTTCCCCCTTTTCCAGTGAGGAGTAGCAGGCTAGAGACACGCTCTCCGAGCCAACCTCTCCTCCTTTCTCTTCATTAAAATCTACTCCTCCTCCTCCTAAAAATTACATCTGTCCGTCACGTAGAGAGAGAGAGACAGAGAGAGAAGGGAAGACGGAAAGGCAGGAAGGTTAACCAGACTGAGTCCAGTTTGCTACCCTACACGTGGGGAGGCGAATGGGGAGTGAAAGATAGATAGATAGATAGAGAGAGAGAACTTAGGTGTAGGATGTCTATAGTCGGGCACTCAAGTCTGTTGCCCTCAGGTAGCGAAAAAGCGCTCGAACTGCTTTCTGGGCTAATGAACTGTGAGGCCAGGCTCCCAAGATCTTCGCTTCCGTAAATGGTCTGTCATCCAGTCTATTTAAGGCACACCGGAGAGTCTCACGTTGATTATCGAAGCAAGAACAGTGGTACAGAAAGTGACTGATGGCCTCTTCGCACTTGCACTTAGTGCACATTGGTGAATCCGCCATTCCAATACGATAGCTGTAGGAGTTGGTGAATGCTACTCCTGCCCACAACCGACCCAGCAGTGTTGCGTCACGTCGTGGAAGGTTAGCTGGTAATTTGAGTTTCAGTGATGGGTCGAGGCTGTATAAACGACACTTATAGTTGTGTGGTGTATGCCAGCAACTTAACGTGATGGTACGAACGAGACTGCGAAGCTCTTTTGCAGCGTCGACTCTGGATAAAGGTATAAGGAGTGTCGGTGAGCCAGCCTGGGCACGTCGGGCAGCGTCATCGGCGAGGTGATTACCAACAATGCCACAATGTCCCGGCAGCCACTGTGTCCGTCACGTAAGACAATGAATGGCTCATACCCCTCAAGCAACGGCTCATACCCCCGTAAACGCGGCCTTCCCATTACGTCGACAGAAGAGAAGTGAAATTCTATGCTGGAACGTTCTTTGCCGGTGTCCGCAGCGCATTGAGCAGAGACAATCACTTTCCATCGTGCTGAGCTAGTTATACGAGCAGCCTTTGTCGGAAGAAAGCATTCTGAAACATCGACCCTACTTAACATCGCACTAGATGGCCGTGCAAGCGCTACCGCGCTTCTTGAGATCGACTGGCCTCTGTGATGATGATGATGATGTTGATATGCTGATGATGATAGTGATCTAAAGATTCCGCAACCCGTGAGGGAACGCGGCGAAGTGTCGTCATGTATGAACGCCTATGACTAGAACGCCTTTTCTGTTACCTGCTTCCTTCTTTCTCCTTGATCCTTTTTTTCTCCTCTCTCTTTGTCGTCCTTACAAACCCTATATACCCCACCCTCGTGCAGGGTAGCAAACCGGAAACTCGCTTCTGGTTAACCTCCCTGCCTTTCCTCTCTCTCACTCTCTCTCTCTACGCTGGAATGACAAGCGGCGACGGAGCCAGCTGTGGAAGAAGACGACGACGGTCGAGCCATTGCTGATGATGATAGCGAAGTCCGCCAACGACGGTACAGGATCCGCATGAACTAGCTTCGCTGTGAAACTTTGCTGCACTTTGTTGAGGTGCGACGCCTCCCTCCAACGCCAGTGGCGTCCCTCCTAATCACACCGGAGTTGTTAGCTACATCTGCGTAGTGCGTCGCGCCAACATGCCGCTCCCGGATGTTCTTAAAACACCGTCCGAAGAACTTCGGCGCAACGTTAAACTTTGTTATTGCATTCAACGTTTCGCCTTTCGGGCGAAACTGCCCAAGTTGTTGTAGGAAACCATGCAATTTACAGCAATAGCTATTTTTCGTGCGCAATGGGCAGACCGTAATTGACGAACGGGAGAAAATGAAGCGTGTAATGCGAAGCGTTTGACTTATTATTAGCGCTACATTTTATAGCGTGAAGACTCTACGACTCACTGCACCCTCATGTTAATTTAAAGGTTTGTCGAAGCAGATATTATTTATTGGATTTCGGGATTTCCGGAATCTCTTACTGGCTCACAGGCCTGATATCGGAGGTAAACGTTTAATTTACCACTTGTACCATTTTGTACTGCGCCTGGAATAACTTACGTTCCCGGATACAGATGAGTGGTTCCGTAAATGAAACGTCGCTGGTTGAACTGTGATTTCGCAATCGTTCGCATTACTTCGCGGTGCGTGTCAATGTCCGTAACACGTGGCAGAATAAGCTCTGTAACTTTCTTTGTGCTGAGGCATTTGTCATCCGAAAAAAAAGAGAGGTAAGGCCGGTTCCATGCAATGAAAGCTGTCAAAATAGCGAAACTAGTGGGTCGTTTTCTCCAGTCTGAACTCGTATTTAGTGCGATTTTCACGAAAGTCTCTTGTCTCGTTGTCGTCGTTTTGATGGATTCGAGCTTCGGTTCCCGATTGCGCACACTCTTCATTTGCGTGACGTTGTGATCGAACCGCAGTCTGTCACACACCTTGCAGCTGTGGCCGCACTCACGGTCGAGGAATCCTCTCCCGAACCGTCCATCGGCACCCTCCGGGAAAGGAATCTCTGCCTCGACGTCTCTGCTCGGCCTCCTACTCTCTAAGTGGAAGGTTAGCTTGCCTCCACCGGCGCTTGCCTTGCGCTTCCCGTTATCGATCCTCGGCGGTAGCGGCTTCCCTCCACTGGCGCTTTGCTTGCGCTTCTCGCTCTCGAAGCTCGGGATTGCACAGCCGCTTGCACCGAGCGGAATCGATGGGTTGAAAGGGCGCGCGCCGGCGAAGCACCTGCTCCTATACCCCTCTCCTCCCAGCTCCCCCGGCGCGCTCTCTGCCCCGTGCCCCCCTGCGTGACACCAAACGGCGAAGGCTTGACTTAGAACAGCTCCGCTATTAAAAGCGCAGTTCAGCACCTTTGCGGGGACTGCCTTAGGGACCCGTGTGCATTGCTGTTGCGTACGCATGTCATTGAGTATTTAAAAGCTGACTTGTGCTCCTGGGGGAAGAACAGGTTCTTCGGCGTTGGTCCGCGTGCTTTGCTATAATTAGGGCAATCACGTGTCGTCACTCATTCTGAATTATTAGTGAGACCTATGCATCGTATAACATTATGTTTGTTCTCGCGTTCTTTTAAGCATGAAATGCTTTTAGCTTACCCTGTTAACGACCTTCAAGTGACCGTGAACCAAAAGCCAGAGCCGTTATCCGGGCATTTAAACGAGAATATCCGGGAAAGTTGCGAGAACAAAACGAGATCATCCGAGCAGCCAGACAAGGCCGCATTACATACGCTAGTTACTTCCAGACAAGTTACAAAAAATATTTCTTACAAGTTCTTCCTAATATTTGTTCATAATATCACTCATGCCGTAACTGCTAGTACGCTGAAGTTTTATTTGCCAGTTCAATAGCGACGTTCAGAAGGCGGATATACAGGGCACTGTACACTTAATTGTCATCTTTTGTCGCTGAGCGCTCTTTTCGACGCCAGCGGTTGTTTGACCGAGACGAGACTCGCAATCAGGTTCCGTCTGTGACAGGAAACTATTGCGTCCTATGGACTAGTGCACAGTATGGCGTGGTGCGGTGTGGTGCCGTGTGGTGCGGTGTCGTGTGATAAGGTGTGCCGTTGCAAACATGCACTACATCCATTATAAGATTGCGGCTAGCATCTTCTCCAACCATTGCAATCTGTTTTGCCGGTAGCCAGTTCATGCTTACATCTACTCTCGATTACGGGAGAGCCAGAATTTTTTTCCTTGTGGTATATATATATATATAATATCAGCCTTAACGCGGTTTACGTCATGGATCCGAGAACTCACAGAGGAGCGACGCAATGCTAACGCATTTCTATCGCATTTGCCGCTAAATCGTCACTGATTTTTTGTATGCTCCTAGAGCCATGCTAACTTTCATGCAGAAAACTGATTTGGCCTCCCGTTTATAGACATTTTTACGAGTTCCTACTTTCTTTCCTATTTCTTTGTTTCCCATCTTCCCCTCTTTTCATTCAATTCATTCTCTCCTCCCGAAGAGTAGGCAGGCGTTGTGCCCCTCTCGGTGCAAGTTGTCAGCTTGCTCCCTCCTTGTTTCCTTCGTGTGCTTGTATGGCATGCATATCTAATAATAATAATAATAATAATAATAATAATAATAATAATAATAATAATAATAATAATAATAATAATAATAATAATAATAATAATAATAATAATAATAATAATAATAATGAAGCGGTCTGCGCTGGACGCATGAAAGAAGACGAAGGAAGGTGCTAGAGGAGAAGTGAGAAGAAAGAGGTTGGAATAAAATGGCGGACGACACCCGTCTCACTTAGATTATGTCATTTCTGTTGCCGTTCTAGTTAGGAACGCTACATTTTGGCGCAGCCGACAGTTTTCGAAGACCAGCGATGCGGGTGACGTTTTTCGTCGACCAGGCGTCATCAGAGTCTGTTGTGTTCACCCGATACCAAGTGCACGGTGAGCCAGCGACGGACCTTCCTCTTGAAGTTAGTTCTACCGCGCTGATCAACGTGGTGCTGCAACAAGCTGCAATCAGCCGCCAAGCCCTCGTGCAAACAGGATCGGTGACAGTGAATCTACAACTGCAGACACTGAGCGAACTCGTTCTGGAACCCATACGACGTGGCACCCTCAAAGAGGAAGCGCCTGCCGGGAAGGTGAGCCTAGACTTGAGTGTTATGGAACTGCAAAGGAACATTATACAACAGATCGAAATAATGAGAACTTTCGTCCAAGCGCTTAGTCGAGAGCAGTCAGCACGAAGTATAGTTGAACCAGATGTTTTTGAAGGAAAATCGCAAAATGCACACTACTGGCTGTGTTTTTTCGAGTACGCCTGTGACAAGAATCTGTGGCACTCCGACGACACAAAGATTTTGCATATGCGCCGCTATTTGGGCGGTATAGCCAGAAAATGGTATGACGTGCAACTCATGGATTATGGAACAACATGTTGGGAACTGTGGAAAAGCAACTTTTTAGGGGCTTTCGAAGGCAACGCAGTAGAAAGATGGGATGCGGCACTGCGGTTCAGTTATACAGGTGGCTCTCTGCTTGAGTACTGTCTTGAGAAGCGTCGCCTGTTGTATTCTGCAGAACCGAAGCTGTCGTCTTCTGCTGTTGTAGCTTTGATAACGCAAGGGTTGTGTATCGAGATCCGTAGTCATGTCCAGCTCAAAGGTCCAAGAACGTTTGATGACCTTCTGAACTTTCTACAGACCTCAGTGCCAAGAATTACATCGAGAAGACAGCCAGATGGTAGAACAGAGCAACTTGATTCCAATCTAGAGTCATTGCCGTCAACTGAATGTGAACACAGCTTCATAAACAAATCTCTGGGAAGCGTAAATCATGACTGTGAGGATGGTGAAGAACCAATTACCGCAGTTCACGGCAACCTACTTCCACATAATCTGTCTACCGTGCATCACAAGCCCCAGAAAAAGAGCTTCAGTGAGACAGTATATTTGGTGTCGTCAAGCTTATTGTACGCCCCCATTAAGGTAGATGGCATTGAAGTGAAGGCTCTCGTTGACAGTGGAGCTTCGGTATCTATTATCAACAAGACTCGAGTGGATGCCAGTCGTCTGCACGCTGGTAGGACATTGCGTGTCCAAGCCTACGATGGGTCAGTGACCATGCATAGCGAATGGGTAACCCTGGCTATTGAATTTCAAGGAAATGCTATTACCAGTGACGTATTGGCCATTCCCAATGTCACCTACGATTTTCTTTTGTCCCGTCCAGACATGAAAAAACTTAAGATGAACCTCTATTGGGATGACAAGGTAATGGCCGAAGACACGATAAGAACAGAAGACCCTGGTGAAGAACCTAGTGTATCAAGGCTAATTTTTCACCACGAAGACATCAAGACTAAGTACCCAGAGCTTATATGCATAGGAAGCTACCCTCCAGCAATGAAATCCCATGTCGTTCCTTTCGAGCTCGCAGATAAAACAGTGGTTCGTAGAACCCCCTATAATATGTCCAGAGATAAAAAGGTGTGGCTGAAAAAGGAGTTGCAAGAAATGTTAGACGCAGGTATCATCCGGCCTTCTGTATCCCCATTTGCTTCTCCTATCACTATTGCACCTAAAGAAGACGGGACATTCCGCCTCTGCACAGACTACCGGGCTCTCAATCGTCAAACTGAATTGATACCTTATCCAATGCCGAGAATCGACGACATCATTGACGAAACCGGTGGTTGCCATTGGTTTTCACGAATAGATCTCTGCAAGGGCTTTTGGCAGATTCCACTAAGTGAAGAAACGAAGAAGTACACCGCGTTCATAACCCCATTTGACTTGTTTGAGTACAACCGCCTACCATTTGGTTGGAAAAACTCCCCTGCGTGGTTTCAGAAGATTATGACGGACATTCTGAAACCTTACCTGGGCACATTTTGCAATGTGTACATCGACGACATCATCATCTACTCAAAGACAAAGGACGAACACCGTAGTCATCTTTCAAAAGTTCTTCATGCCCTCAGTCTTGCCCAACTCAAAGTCAACTTCAAGAAAAGTGCGTTCTTTCAAGATACCGTAGTATTTCTTGGCAGGGTGTTTGATGGACAGACTAAAAGCACCAAGCAAGAATCGGTAGAGAGAATCTCCAAGCTGGTAAAGCCTTATGATGTGCACTCCCTGCGCGTTTTTCTTGGCCTTGCAGGACACTTCCGGGCGTTTATCAAAGACTACGCACTGAGAACAAGGTGCCTCACACGTTTAACTCAGAAAGACGTGCCTTTTCATTGGGACGAGAAGTGCGAAGCTGTCTATCGTGAGCTTGTAAAACTAATATCGTCGGACCCCATCTTGCGAATACCGGATTTTTCCTTGCCTTTCGTGCTGAACACGGACGCATCACATTATGCTACCGGTGCAGTTCTATACCAGAAGCCATCCAAACAAGCTGATCAAACCAAACACTACGTCGTGGGGTACTACAGCTATACTCTGAAACCCGCCGAAATCAATTACTGTACCACAGAAAAGGAAGCTCTGGCCGTCTTAAAAGCTGTGCAGTACTTTCGTACTTACCTGGAAGGTGCCAAATTCATACTTTTCACGGACCATCAAGCATTGACTCAACTTCTGAGCATGGCCCAGCCAAGAGGCCGCATTGCTAGATGGGTGAACTATCTGCAACAATTTGATTTCGTAATTTCGCACCGTCCTGGCCCACTCCTCACTGACGCTGACGCACTATCAAGATTACTTGTACAGGAATCAAGCAATAATCCGGATACAATCAATCATATTAAGCTATGGGAAGGTACAGAAGAGCTCCAGTTTATCAATGGAAGGTATCACGTACCACCAACTATGATTCCAAGGATTCTTCATCTATACCACGACACCCCTGAATCGGGTGGACATGATGGCTTCTGGCGCACTTATAAGAAATTGCTCATGAGATTCACATGGCCGGGCATGAAAAACGACATCAGCCATTACATACGCACATGCCACCTCTGCCAGGTGAACAAAGTTAAATTCAAGCAATCGACAGACGTTATGACAAACCCTGAATATTCAAGCATCCCGTTCGAAGTAATTCATTTGGACTTCGCGGAGCTCAAAAAGAAGGGGGAAGGAGTCAAGCGAACGCAAGCTTTCTTGCTCTCCATAGATGAGTGCACACGGACGATTGCGGCTAAAGCTGGCAAAGAAGACGCAAACAGCGTAATAGACCTCCTCAAAGCTGAGTGTTTTAAACACACAAAGACGCTCGTCTGCGACAACGGGCCGGCTTTTCGGAGTGCCAAATTATCAAAGTGGGCCCAGGAGCACGGCATCATGATAAAGTATTCTTCTCCATACCACCCGGCAGCAAACGGCCTAGCGGAACGTGCCATACGAGACATCAAACAGTATCTGAAGATGTATCCAGACTTTGCCGGTGGCTGGAAGTGCTGTCTCGAGGCCGCTGTGAAGCATCACAACAGATCATACACCACGAGTTTAGGCTGCAGCCCTCATTTTGTAACTTCAGGTACAGCGCCCATACTTCCTGCAGATCGTGAGCTAGGTCTCCTAGAGAACCTCGAACTTGCGGAAGTAAGAAAAACTGTCAAAGAACAGGAGATCTACAAGCGCCGCATGAAGCGAAACTTTGATAAAAGGCACAGTAGCGAGATACCGGACATACAGCCTGGAGACTATGTCCTTGTAAGGAAAGGAGCTGTGCCCTCAAATTCAAAATATTGCGGACCATTTCAAGTTATTAAGACTGCATGCCAGCATGGAATATTGAAGAATGTCTGGTACGCGGGAGCCTCGGGCCAAACGGAGTGCGCCGCTATTGGAAACGTATTCAAGTATTACCCCAGGAGGTGTAATTAAAAGAAATCCGGAAGAGTGAAGCGGTCTGCGCTGGACGCATGAAAGAAGACGAAGGAAGGTGCTAGAGGAGAAGTGAGAAGAAAGAGGTTGGAATAAAATGGCGGACGACACCCGTCTCACTTAGATTATGTCATTTCTGTTGCCGTTCTAGTTAGGAACGCTACAAATAATAATAATAATAATAAGTTCGCCGTTCCGCCGGAAAGGAGAAGCACCAATTGCGTTAGCAAATTAGTAGATAGCTGTACGAAGTAAGGATAGCTTTATCGGCCGCATAAACTTGTAAACATTCGCTTACTAACTAAATTAACAATGATAGAATTTGTAAGCGTGACTCAACGAGGACGTAGAAACAAACAAACACACGGAGGCAGCGCTGTTTTTGTGTGTCTGCTTTTTTCTACGTCCTCGTTCAGTCGCGCTTACACATTCTATCATGGTTTCATACCAACCAGCCCGTCAACGTGTTTTAACTAAATTAACCAGCGTGGTGTCACGTGCGCACAGGTAAACATGAACACACATCGCTCCATGGCAGCGGAAACAGTCTGTGAAAACGCTGGAGTTAGGAATCGCGGCAGCAGCCGCGAGCAAATTGACCTCCGTGTATATGTCGCTTCAACTCGTACCAAACATCGTAAGCACAACGCATACGAAGCTACCGGCACCACGCGCACTCTGCAAACATCGCAGATCGCTTTGAAGATGAGGCCCTAGCGGGCGCGCACTTTAGCCACGTCACAGGCCGCTTTCGAGACACGAGCGCCGGCACCGCGTCCCTTCGGCTTCCGCCAAAGGCGTCTACTGCGGCGTCCGCGATTCGCGTGGCCAACGTACGCCGTAGTAGACGCCGAGGTTGTGCCCACTCTTTACGGAACGGTGGGCGAGGAGGACATCGAGGCACCGTAGCAGCCGCCAGAGAAGAACGTCCCCTCCCTCCCTCGCCTCACCACCTTGCCTCGCGCGCCACAAGAGAGGGCACGTATCCGGGCCGCGCTGTTGGCTCGCGCACGCGAGACTGAACCGCGTTCGCCGGCTCACCCTCACGTGCTTTCACTCGTACAGAACATCACGGCGACGGCGACGGCGACGGCAGAAATGAGCCTGGTGCGTCCATATAATTGCCATCGCAATAAAATAATAATAATATTTTCTGTTTGTAGTCTCTGGGGACTCTCCGTTTTCACTTGTAACGTTATACCTTAGGCAACATCTGTATACTTGATGAAATGAGCGCTACGAAGACGCGGATGAAAGAACAACATGTACGACAGACAAGGCGCTGTCGTACATCATCATTCATCATCATTTGATCAAGTATGCATAACCAACTCACCCACATCAAGCTTCTGCAGCATCTGTAGACCTCAGTTATTTTGATACGTTCTGTGAACAGTCTATGGAATCTTTATGTGTAGTCTATCATGAAGCTGGTGAGCTGTTCAGTGATTCTTGTGGAACTACAGTGCACCGGATGTGTGCTGGGATTATTTTGATCCTACAGTACACCGAACACGCATCTTAATCCTACGCCGTGCAAACTGTATACAGCGCATTGGACTGTTACTAGATCTGCTTGTGAAGTAATGATTCTTTATTGCGACAGCACTAATACGCGTACACCCGAGGCGAGTTCGCGCCGTCGTGATGTTCTGGTATCGACGGCGCATGCGCGCGCGCAACTAACGC
Source organism: Dermacentor albipictus (assembly GCF_038994185.2). Lineage (NCBI taxonomy): Eukaryota > Metazoa > Arthropoda > Arachnida > Ixodida > Ixodidae > Dermacentor > Dermacentor albipictus. The sequence continues at coordinate 97,767,556 of NC_091825.1, read as the reverse complement.
ATGCGTGGTAAGAAGGCCTCCCGTGCCTCGCAAAATTCGTATCGCCATTTGATGAAATGACACTCTGCGCGTTCCGCCTAAGGCTGCCTTCCTCGGCTTCGGAAAAACCACCACATAGACCAGCATGGTCCCCCGCACCAGGAATGAGCCTGGCTCTCATCCATGGTAAAACGTAACACCAGTCGTGGGTCTGCCCTGCCTTTGCAAATGCCCGGAACACAGCTACCCGGACCATGGGGGGCAGTACTTCGTACAGCCGTTGTCAAGAATGGCGTGCTGCGAAACAAGATTGCCACACAGTTACGACAGGGCGACACGACGCGCACCTCTCCCTCTCCGTGGCTGCAGCTGGGAGGCGTGCAAAGAAGCGACCTTTGCGCTGGAATCCGCCGCCTTCCTCCAGCCCCTTCGACATTGTGACGGAACTAGTTCGGTGCGTGAACAATGATTCCGGAGTTCCCCAACGCGGAGCTGATTTGACACGCATGGACAAGCTGCCGCGGGAACGACGTATTTTTGTGCTTCTCACGGTTCGGAGTGGCACGGAACAACAAGCGACCCTCGATCGGCAACGATAGTTCCCGGAACGGCACCCGCCAACGCCGTCGTCGGGCATCAGAGCGCGGTTGCCTTTGTGTACGTAAACTGTTCTACAGAGCAGCGGCGAGTTGGTGATGAGGAAACGAACAGTCGCCGCGTCGTAGGACCGGCGGATCGAGTGTATAAAAACTGTGGTTGTGCGAATGCTGAGGACACTTCTCTTGAGCAGTCATGTTAAACTGAGTCACTTCTCTCATGCAGTCATGTTGGACTGTTACTCTTTTTCTCAAGCAGTCATGTTAGACTGATTTAATTTCTGTAAATAAACCCTTTTCCTCGTTCTCGATGAGAAGCAGTTCTTCACTTCATCAACGATCTCAGCGTAAATAAGTTGGACGACGGCATGGGCCAGCTACCTCCGAATTCATGCCATACTCCAATCTTGGCAAAGGACCACGGACGATGGGATTGAGCCCCCAATCCTGACAACTGGCTGACAGCGGTGAGATGGACTTTGCGACATGGTGCTGTATCTGCGGTGAGTGCTTGGTTTTTGCTTTGACTCTCTAGGCTTCATATTGGGGTTGTTCTGTTTAGAACAGTAGGGAAGCTAGATTGTTGTGTGTTAGCTAGGTTGTGTTTTCCTAGCTAGATTTAGAGAGCAGAATCAAGGCAGTAAAGCAGCAGTCATGGAGTTAAGGACACTGCTGAGAGACGAGTTGTTGATTGTTGGTGAGGAACTGGGCCTAGATGTACGCAAGGAAATGCTCAAATCGGAATTATTGGAGCTAATTTCCAATCAGGCCAGTGAGGAAGATGTTGAAATGGGAATGGAACTTCTCAAAAAGAGAGAGAAACGGGAAAGAGAAAGAGAAGAACGGGAAAGAGAAAGAGAAAAGCGAGAGAGAGAGGAACGCGATAAAGATCGCGAGTTTCAGTTAAAGAAAATGCAACTTGAACTTGAAAGCAAACGTTTGGAGTTGCCTCGAGGAAGTGAAGGCGCTCTGGGTCGATCAAGTGAGGCAGAATCGTACCGCATGGACAGGCTATTAAAGCCATTTGAGGTCGGGACTGACATAGGCTTGTTCCTAAGCAATTTTGAAAGGACTTGCGAGAAGATGAACTTCGGCCCGAGTACATGGCCACAGCGGTTGCTGTCTATGTTGCCGTGTGAGGCGGCGGAAGTAATCGCCAGACTGAGTGTGCAGGATGCATATGATTATGCAAAAGTTAAGGCTAGTCTCCTGAAGAAATACCGCCTTTCAGCCGAAGCTTTTTGGCAAAGGTTTAGGAGCACAGGCAAGAAAGATAGCGAGGGCTATCCGGAGTTTGCATATAGCTTAAAGGCCAACCTAGTCGAGTGGCTTAAAAGCGCGGAAGCGTACGACAGCAGAGACATGATCATTGAATGCATGTGTCTAGAGCAGTTTTACAAAACCATCCCCCAAGCTGTGAAACTGTGGGTGCAAGACAGAGGTAATGTAAACACTGTGGAAAGGGCGGCTGAATTAGCCGAAGAGTACGCAACCCGTAGAAAGTTGAACGCCGAGGAGGGAAACTGGGACGGTCGAAATGGACCGCGGAAACCATTTCCGTTCAAAAAGGGTGCGCAAACTAGACGATCAGAGCCTGTAGACATGGCGGAAAAGCCCGCAGAAAAGAGCGAGGAGAAACTTAACGGAGAAACCGCACAAAAAGAACAGAAAAGAAAATTCGAATCTGTTAGACCAATTCGCTGTTACAAATGCCACAAACTGGGACATATAGCTGTAAACTGCGAGAAGTCTAGCGTAGTTTTTTCCTACGTGGAGGAAAAAGATGAGAATATGGAACTTTTAAGTCCATATCTCCACGACCTGCAAGTTAATGGAAAACCATGCCGAGTGCTAAGAGACAGTGCCGCCACGCTGGACATTGTCCATCCGTCTTACGTGATGGTAGATGACTTCACCGGAGAAGTAGCATGGATAAAACAGGTTGTAGAAGAACACAGCGTGTGTCTGCCCATGGCCAAAGTCAAAATCAGTGGACCATTCGGGGAGCTAGAGAGTGAGGCTGCAGTTTCCAAATTTTTGTCACTGCAGTATCCCTACATCTTTTCGAATCGTTCGAATCAGTTACTGCGTGACAGAGGGCTCAAACTGGGAGAGGGCATAGTACAGGCATTGACCAGAGGCCAAGCTCGTAAGATCGCGGCGCTTTCGGCTGAAAATGCTCAAGCTCCTCCAGCTGAAGCAGAAAAGGGGATAGCTTCAATACCCGAATCCGAGCTAGGCCCGAGGGACAAAAGAACAGTTGAGGAGAGCCTGCCAGTTGACCAGCTCAATGAGAGCGTATACAGCACTAGAGTGTCAGAGTTCTAGCCTGCAGGAAGAGCAAGCAGACGCGCTCACAAGCGAGACAGGGTCGTTATTATCACCGGCCTCAAAGAACTTTGATCAACTCTTACGCGTGGATAGAGAGTCACTGGCAGCTGAGCAAAAGAATGATGAGAGCTTAGCAAAATTACATGACACAGCTAAAGAAGGCATTGCTAGGCGCAACGTAACGATACATGAGAGAGGAGGATTGTTGTATCGGCATTACAGAGATCGAAAGGGTAGGATTTTAGATCAGTTAGTCATACCTACTAAGTATAGGCAGGACCTTTTGAGTCTTTGTCATGGAAATGGGTGGTCCGGCCACCTAGGCATAAACAAATCAAAGGAAAGATTGCTTATGGAATACTACTGGCCTGGCTGTTTCAAGGATGTAGAAAACTTTGTAAGATCATGCGACGCCTGCCAGCGTTCTGGTAAACCAGGAGAGACTTGGAAAGCTCCACTGAAGGTAGTGCCCTTAATAACAGAGCCTTTCAGACGACTTGTAATAGACACGGTAGGGCCTCTTCCAAAAACAAAATCAGGCTACAGGTACTTGTTTACCATGCTGTGTCCGGCTACCAAGTTTCCAGAAGCAATCCCTTTGAAAGAGCTCAGCTCCACCGAAGTAGTAGACGCGCTTTTGACAGTGTTTGCACGAGTTGGGTTTCCAGCCGAAATTCAGGCAGATCAAGGGTCAGTATTCACGAGCGCACTGACTTCCTCATTCTTTCAAAAGTGCGGGGTAAAGTTAATACACAGTTCTGTCTATCACCCTCAGTCAAACAGTGTAGAGAGGTGGTATTCGGTGCTTAAGCGAGTTTTGCGTGCGCTCTGTTACGAGCACAAGGAGGACTGGGAGAACTGTCTGCCGGCAACTTTGTTTGCTTTGCGAACAGTTCCACATGAGGCGACAGGGTTCTCACCAGCAGAACTAGTGTATGGGAGGACACTCCGGTCTCCACTGAGAATGTTAAGAGAGATGTGGGAGGAAAGAGGGGAGAGTCCAACCGTGTTGAATACGTGCTAAATTTACTGGAGCGGCTAAGCGCAACCCAAGAACTAGTCGGAAAGAACATGGCAATAGCTCAAAAGAACGCCAAAGCCTACTACGACAAGAATGCGAGGCTTCGTACGTTTGAAGCCGGCTTAACGATGAAAGCGGAAAAGTGTAGGTTCGGTTGTTCACAGGTTACTTATCTGGGCCATGTTGTCGGTCAGGACATGAGACGGCCGGCTGAGCTGAAAATAGCTACGATTGGAGAATTTTCTCAGCCGCGCCCGAAAACGGACCTTCGTTCATTTTTGGGACTTGTGGGGTACTATCAACGGTACATTCCGAATTACTCGCAATTGGCAAGTCCATTAACAGACGCCCTCCGAAAGGGAGCACCGAGTAACGTACACTGGGATAAGGACAAAGAGAACGCTTTTCAAAGTTTGAAAACGCTATTGGTTTCTCGCCCTGTGCTTCGCGCGCCAGACTACACAAAGGAATTCATAGTTCAATGCGACGCAAGCGACAGAGGTATGGGCGTGGTACTTAGCCAGGTCGGCGACGATAACGAGGAGCATCCTATCCTCTACGCCAGCCGTAAACTAAATGTAAGAGAGGAAGCCTACAGCGCTTCAGAGAAGGAATGCGCTTGTTTGGTTTGGGCCGCCCAGAAGTTGTCGTGTTACTTGTACGGAGCGAAGTTCATCTTCGAGACCGACCACTGTCCTCTGACGTGGCTCAATCAAATGTCACACAAAAACGGCCGCTTGCTCCGATGGAGCCTCACTCTCCAAGAGTACAACTTCTCCGTTAGATATAAGAAGGGAAAGTTGCATAGCAATGCGGATGGTTTGAGCAGGCTAATTTGAATTCTACGTTTGAGGGTCCCGCCGAAATTTTAAGGTTACTAGTGTTAGCTTTTCTTTAGGCGAAGAAAATCCCCTCTCATTTGGCAGAATTCCCTCCAATAATTGCTGAATTTGTCAGCAGGAATTTGCTTCAGGAATTGGCATAGTGAAATGTAGCATTTTTTTTGTTTCTGCACTTATGTTGTTGTTGTTGTTTTTTTGAAGCCTAGCGAGTCGAAAGTGAGAGCCAATGCACGTCATCTCGGCGCAGAGCCGTGTTGTGGGGTTCATGTTGCAGTTGCCTGTCCTTGTTGGATGTTTTGGGGCGGTGACATCAATGCACAAGTGGTCGCTGCGAGCCAAGACATCAATCCCCCCCTGACCAGCAGCCGTTCTCTTCCTGCCTAGCGGTTGTCAGCGCTAGACAGTCGAGACTTTCCGGGCCATGGAGGCGCTGTCAAGAATGGCGTGCTGCGAAACAAGATTGCCACACAGTTACGACAGGGCGACACGACGCGCACCTCTCCCTCTCCGTGGCTGCAGCTGGGAGGCGTTCAAAGAAGCGACCTTTGCGCTGGAATCCGCCGCCTTCCTCCAGCCCCTTCGACATTGTGAGGGAACTAGTTCGGTGCGTGAACAATGATTCCGGAGTTCCCCAACGCGGAGCTGATTTGACACGCATGGACAAGCTGCCGCGGGAACGACGTATTTTTGTGCTTCTCACGGTTCGGAGTGGCACGGAACAACGAGCGACCCTCGATCGGCAACGATAGTTCCCGGAACGGCACCCGCCAACGCCGTCGTCGGGCATCAGAGCGCGGTTGCCTTTGTGTACGTAAACTGTTCTGCAGAGCAGCGGCGAGTTGGTGATGAGGAAACGAACAGTCGCCGCGTCGTAGGACCGGCGGATCGAGTGTATAAAAACTGTGGTTGTGCGAATGCTGAGGACACTTCTCTTGAGCAGTCATGTTAGACTGAGTCACTTCTCTCATGCAGTCATGTTGGACTGTTACTCTTTTTCTCAAGCAGTCATGTTAGACTGATTTAATTTCTGTAAATAAACCCTTTTCCTCGTTCTCGATGAGAAGCAGTTCTTCACTTCATCAACGATCTCAGCGTAAATAAGTTGGACGACGGCATGGGCCAGCTACCTCCGAATTCATGCCATACTCCAATCTTGGCAAAGGACCACGGACGATGGGATTGAGCCCCCAATCCTGACACCGTGTAGAGGTGGGTCTCTCCATCTCGTCGTATCTGTCTGGGCTGTTGCGGTGGAGGACGCATGACAATAGGCCGCAGTATAGCGTTTTCCTTGCCAGAGAGCATAAGTCCTCTTGAAGCTGAAAAATACGTATTAATGACCTTTTTCCAACCACACGTACACCCACTGCTCGTTTCATATTTGCTGGCGCCAGGGATAATATCCCATTTCACACATATCAGCCCTGATCGAAGCCGCCTTCTAGTCACATTAGGACGAGCACTCAGCGAAAAGAAATTATATATTCGGGCATTGTCTATGCCTGCCAATTTACGGCATTAAAATTTGGCGGATACTTCCTGGACTTTATTGGTTTACATCAAATAATATAGAACGGACCTATAAGGTTTAGTGAGCAGGCGAGCAGTTTAATTTCTAAACACGGCCTATCCTCGTATGTGAAATGAAACCCTTGGAAAAGTGCAGTGAAAGAAACGTACATTTTATGCGGAAAATAGAATATATATATATATATATATATATATATATATATATATATTTATATATATATATATATATATATATATATATATATAATGTAGCTTCTGCTAACGTATAGCCAATAGCAGTTACGCCAATTCGGCAACCGCAACAACTCGACACCAGGACTATAGCGGTGTTCCACGCGATGTAATCTTTAAACTCGTTGCAAAACACGTGCACGCGCCGCGCGAAGCCACGTGGGAGTCGCGGCTTAAGGACCTGCAGAAGCAGCGGCAGCCCCGCGCAGCTCCGCGACGCTCATTAGAGCGTCATCCATCACGGAAGGCGGTCCGCGCACGACGCCTTGCCTCCGCGATTTGGTGGTGTCGTGCGCAAGGCGCCATGCTTGGAAGACGGGCAACGCGCGCGCTATCTACCGCCGAGTGGAGGCCATATCCGCCAGATCTGTCTTTCGCCTTCTTTTCAGGCCTCGTGGTCGTCCGCCCTTTCGGTTTCTATAACGAAGCGGCAGCGGGCTGCGGTCACGGCGGAGCCAAGGGAAGGCGTACGAACTGGAAGAACTGGCGGGACTTGAGTGGATGCCACGCAGTTTCCGGCGACGCTTGGAGGAGAGTGCTCGACCACTAAAGTCGGTGGCCAGCTAACGAGAGCGTTGAAGTAGCCTGCCAGGTATTTTGAAGCGAGTTCCGTGGCCCGAATTCCGAGGCTTTACGTGCCTGAACCACGATTTGGTTGTGAGGCGGGCCAAATACGCGTAATATAATTCTAAAGGCGAATTTCTGAAGAACAAGCTGGTGCGGAGAACCCAGGCCAGTAAACGAATGCGAGGTTAAACGCACCAAAGGTTTTTTTTTTGTTTGCTTGCGAGAGCGAAGAATTTAGATAAACTCCCCCCTTTAAGTACAGGGAACGTCGCATGGTGAGTTTCCATTGTCGCTAACATCCGTCGGGATAGTCAGCAGCGAGGCTGCGCTGCTGCGTCGACAGCGAGAACCACTCGTCACGAATTGACCTTTTGAGGACATTTACAGACGTAATTCCTCCTGAGATGCTACTACACGCCCAAATGAAAATAACCTTGCAACCCATTGTAACGTTAAAAAAAGAAAATAAGATAAAGCCCTGAATCCAGCCCGCTATCGGCGAAGTAACTACTCGCAATGCAGTACCTTGCTGCGATGAACCAGTTCACGCCGATAGTGTACTTGCATGATGTGCATTCGCGGTTTAGCGCTAAACCGCGAATGCCCACGCGTGAAGTACAGTAGAGCTCACAGTGGGAAATTAAGATTGCCACTTACTATCAGCTTCACTCGAAAATGGTTTTATAGTCCACTGTACTTTTGCAGTCGTACAGCAGTCCCGTACCTAGATGTTCTAGTGTAGAACTTCCTTATCGTACCGCCATATACAAGATGCGTTGCTCTAAAATCCCACAGCGTCCGTTCCCGAAGAGGTGGACACGCTGAACGGCTCTCCGCGGTCTCGCATGCAGGGCACGTTTGCGTTCAGCTCATCGTCCCAGCCTCCTCACTAGGCGACCGCGGCGGTTATGATCATTTGTCACACCCCGTGCAGTCGGCAGAGGGCTCCTCGCTCTCCCGTTGGAATGCCGCCTCCGTCTTCTCCCTCGTTCTCAACGCACCGGACGTCTTACGGGGACCTTCGTGGGATCTTTCCTTTTTGTTGGTTTTCGTCTTTGTTCCCGTCTTAGTGGACTCTTCTACATTTCGCTTTATTCGTCGTCATTTCTGGGCACACGAAAGAGCCGCGACGAGTGCCCTGCATGTGGTGTCTTTTAGCGTGCTCGTTGAGGAGAAGAAGGCCTATCTATGCTTTGCTGTTATTACATGTTTCCTTTATCGCGGCTCTCATAAATAATTATTGATAACACGATGCCAGTGGGCATCTGCTCGGAGCTTTGGTTCTCTTGGTGTAGCCAGCTCTGGCTGCTTGGCACAGGCGCGCCACGTCTGTGTTTAGTTGCGGTTTCGTATTGACTACGGCAGCTACAAATAATACAAAAATTAAACGTGGGGCGTTTGTATCGCTAGTCGGTGTTCTCGGCTATATTTTCCTTGATAAACCGTTCAGCTGCGTGGCATTACGAATGCGAGCGATCGTTCACAGGCGGCGCGTGTTATCGGGCCATTTGATTGTAGGAGTGATTGTTGCCTGAGGAATATGCCTCACTGGCTCGCCACAGGCATTGACAATTTGGGCTTGTTGTAAGCCATTTCTACGAGGATGATCGTAGCGAGGGTACGCGGGGAAGGAAAAAGAATAGTCACGACTGAACGCTAATCGACTGACGAACCGAATGTGCCCTAGTAATGATACCTGTAACATGGTAGTATTGGCTCAGTGAACGGTGGCTTTCTGGTTTGAGCCAGTCGCACTGCTAATGCGTTGGGTTTAGTTTGCCGTAGGCAAAAAGGCAAAGAAATAAAGCCTTCTCATCCAAGCAATCCCTACGTGAACTACCCGGACAACTTCGAACTATCGCACTCGCTAATATTACCCCACAGCGTTCGCAAAATGAGCAGCTAGGTACTAGATGGGCCAATGATATGTTCTGCTCGAAAAGTTGGCGCGCATCATTATTTCCTTAAGTCTTATTTGTGTCGCTTAGTTATTGTTTTGTTTTTGTCGTAATTTCACCGGAAATGAATTTTTGCGAAGGATTGGCCCTTCCTTGGTGTGTTTCTCGAAAGCTGGCCACAGCGTTTATTCTGTCTCCACCACGACGGCCGTATCTAAGGCTACAGCATGAACCGTCTCTGGCGTCGACTTCTCTGGTTGACTGATCATGCGAAAAAAAACTGACGCGCATCAGATGGCAACGATTTGATTGAACCCGGAGATGGACTTGCGCAACTGGCATCGATGGCTGAATGACACATCTACGTCACGTGGCAGCAAATGTTATAAAATGCAACAAAACAGGTACGAATAGTAAGGTCATAATGGTATAATCTCCGATGGGCAATTATAGCAAAGGCTTCCGATATTAGCTTAAGCGAGTTTGTTGAAATCGATGTGGGGAGTGACAGTGAAGGATAAATTGAAAACGCTACCTACGATAACAGAATGGATCGTGGTACTTGCAACCACGGTTCAAAAAGAACAGGTAAGACGTCTTTGTCCCGTAATTGAAAGAGATGAGTACTCGACGAACATGAAAACGATGAAAAAAGGCAAGTTTCTTGCAACCCCTTTTGAAAGGTAGCGAGGTGATCTAGCGGGAGGTTCCGAAGCTAATTCTGTGAGATAGCTAGGAGTCGGTAAATTACAGTAACAAATGGAAATCCAACATAGATAAGGGGGCCACCAGCTGGAGTGGCACACTGTGGTGTAATGGAAGACACTCAACAAAAGCAGAAGCCCCAGGTAGTAGTGGGACGTGAAGGAAACAAGGAAAGAAAAGAACGAGGAAAAAGAGGGGTACGTTCTTATTTTCCAGCTGGTCTTGTTCACAGTTTGAAAGTTTGCCCAGCCGTTTTGGAAAGGAAATGGCACATGTCACCGTCCTATACTCTAGGCGACTGCAGTACGCGCAGGACTCGAGCCAGAGGCTGTGGCGGCTGGCTTCTTTGAACTTCTTTGAAGGCTAGTCTAGAGCTTCGCCCGTATCGAAGAATCTTGACGCGCGTCTCTTAAGCACGAATTAATAACTGTCTTGACGACGCAAAATGTACGCCTACTTGAAGCAAGCGCCGCTGGGATTTTGCGAAAGCGCCAGTGCGTGCCTCCAAGGTATCCGCCCGCTGTTGCAGTCACGTCCCCGCAGCTTATCGGATCATTTCCCACTGCTTTGATCGGTAAGTGCTTCGAGTGTGACTCGCTTTTTTTTCTTTTATCACCGTTTCGCGCTATCACACATCTTCCTCGATTTTTCTTTCCTGTCGGTCGAAAGCGCGTGCGCGGTTTCGTAATCAGTCATCTCACTTCTGTGGAGCGAGGAAAAACAAAAGAAAAGCAGGTGAGAGCGATCCGTAGTGCCAATGGCTAAGAAGTTCTTTGTCGCTGTGACAGTTCTCTATTTCTATCATCTTGTGTTCAATAACTTGCGTAACCATATGTCATAGATTCGCTCTTTTGCATGCTGGGCTAATACGGTGTAAACGCGAAGACGCAAAAGCTTATGTTCTCAAACAAGAAGCAGCCACTGTTTCTCGATTATCTGCAGAAATTGTGGAGCTTGACTATTGACAGAACTGACTGTAGCCCTCTCTCTAAGAATGAAAACAAGAAGAAATGAAAGGAGTTCACAAAATAATGAAACGCTGTCCGGAATGTACACGATCCAAAAAAAAAAACAGGGAGAAGAATCACATATCGAGAGCGAGATATGTATAAATGAAGGGCAGGAAAAATAACCAGGGCTGAGCCCTGTTGGCTACCTTTCACTGAGGAAAGGGGAAAGTGGAGGTAGAGAATAAGAGAGCAAGAGAAATTCAAGTGCTGATGACGCCGACGTATAGTGAAAATTCTTTAGCTGCATCCCAGGTGGTCGCTCTGTCCTGCAGCCTTCAGAAATCGCGCATGTTTGGCCTCCGGAAGATGTGATATGCGAGACACTGCACGTCCTTCGAAAATGAAAGGCTTCATTTACGCTCAGCTATAAACTAGCTAGACGGAAGACCTTTTTCGTTGGACAACATCTTGAGATAGAAGAATGAAAAGAATAGTGTGCCGAGACATACCAGTGGTAGAGCAGCTAATCAGTGCTCAATGCGTTAACCATTTGCTTTTAAAGGTTAAAAGAGTACAAAGAGAACGCAAGCTTCAACAAGTTATGAGAATGTAGAAAAAAAGACATACGTTATTGTTCGCGGAATTAAACAGGTCACTTTCTGTAGTGTGGTCCACGAGCAAATCCCAAATAGATGCGACTGTCTGTTTATTTGTACACTATGGACGTCCAAGTGCTGCCTGCGTAGAAAAAAGAACAATTATTAAAGCATTGAGATGGCTGCGAAATATATGCAGCTGGTCGTGGTGTGGGCATTCATTGAGGCAGTTGTTCACAATACCCTCGGCCTTACACGAACACTCTTGCTCCGCTGTAAGACTTGCCCATTTACTGTGCGGGCCATCCGATACGTTGAATTCACCAGTCCGGTCTCGTCAAGTAAACGAAGCTAAACAGCTCTGGACTCAGTCAGTATTTAGGAATTGTACAGCCTACATAAACGCCACGTACTGATGGCTTCCTTTCTGTCACAGAACAGTCCAGCTGACCACCGTGAGCGAGGCATTTACGATGTTCGCGATGGATGACCCTCACTCCGAATATTAAAATGCCCCCACATTCTTTATTTCGTGTTCAGGCCATGTGTTACGGATGTATTAAAAAAAATTATTGGGTTTTACGTTCCAAAACCACTTTCTGATTATGAGGCACGCCGTAGAGAAGGACTCCGGAAATTTCGACCACCTGGGGTTCTTTAACGTGCACCTAAATCCAAGTACACGGGTGTTTTCGCATTTTGCCCCTGTCGAAAACGCATGTATTAAGGCTACTTCGCTGATAATGAACGTATCTAATGGCACGCTGTATGGATATGCACCCTTTGAGCAGTCGTTATTTCCACCTGTGTGGCGTGCAACCCTAAGTATACTCGACCGTCGCTTGTAATTACAGGCACGTCTCGCGTACCACGACATAACCGTTAAGGAGCGACAGAGACCGCATTCGTCGTTGTTTCGTAGCACAGAAGAGTTTAATAGGGCCAGTTATCGCTATAGCATTTTGATGAGGTGCGGTTGCCAAGGGCATCCTCTCCATATATAATCGTGCGTAAAGAGCGTGAAGGGATTTCTGAAATAGTACGTCATACCCTTGAGTTGCTGAGTTGCTTTCATATAACATTGGCCACACCTTCTACTGGTACAATGCGGTTTGCGTGGTGGAAAGGCGGTATTAGAACGCTTGGTGGAGTTTTACGTCCGCCACTATGAGGCAGGTCATAGTGGAGTAAGTTAGACCACGTATGTTTTATTTGAGTGCGTCGAAATGGTGATATACCGGACTAATACGATCCTCGTCACAACCAGTCGCGGCCGAGAATCCAAGTCGAAATCAAATGTTAAGTGGCACAACGTTCTGCTTAAACACTGAGCAACCTGCGACAAGTACGCGTGGATGTAGTTAAGCGTTTTCGATGCATTTGCACAATGGCGCTGTTTTATACATGTATTCTTTGTGTGAAAATTTTTCTTACGGATAGAAGCAGAGGATACTCCTATATTGTCCGAAATATGTTACAAGTTATATATGTTAAATATAGGCACATGTATAGCCTGTTCTGTCCATTAAAATCCAGTAGTTATTTATCATGTGTGGACGATGGCTCCGCAGATAGCAGTCCGACGGACGGCTTATTTTATATATTGACGGGATTTAATAGGAGAGGTTGGCGCTTTTAGATGGCACCGGCTACTCCTAAAAGCTTGGCAAGAAAATATATTGTCACCGAATTTGTGACAAAATGCGGCATAATAGTATGACAAAAAACAGTCATTCGGCAATGTCCCAAAGTTATGCAGAGGAGTCCAGGGATCCACAGGAGGTGAAAATGCATACAGTTGTCCATGTAAACATAAACATATGCGCTTTCAAATGCAGTCACCGTTGGGCGACATGGATGCGACCACATTTTCGACGGGTAGTAAAGCTTTGATGAACGCTGTCTCGGACCATTTGACAAGAGACAGGTCTGCGAGAGCTGCTAGGCGAGGGCGGAAGAGACAAATCACCTAATTATAACAGCGTTAGTAAGTGCATGACCACTGGTAACACAAATAAGTACATTTAAGTCATTATCTGGCTCATGAGGCTAAAGGACTAGTAAGCGTTGCAACCAAGACAGAAAAAAAAGAATAATTACGAGGAAAAGATTTAAAAACTGTTTTATAAACTCTCATATCTATCTTCTTGAGTTTGTACCCGAGTGGTTGTGTTTCTCGACATGATGAGACTTATCGCACTCCACTTACTTTTCCAGAATGAACTAACTTAGGTTCACGTTTGTAGCTCAGGCTCTGTTTAACTTTAGTACCGTGACCTTCAGTGACCGGCCCTATTGTGTGTGACCTGTACTGTGTGTTCTACTTTATTCTTTTAGATTTGTCCTGTTGCTCATTCTTTCCCCTTTCCTCCATTTCTTACTATCGTCCATTTCTGTGTTTCTGTCTCCTCCTTTCTGAAGAGTAGGCAGGCGTGGTGCTCCTTCCGGTGGCAGTTGCCAGCCTGTTCCTCGCTTTCCCTTTTCTATCAAGCGTACATACAACAACAACAACAACAACAACAACAACAACAACAACAACAACAACAACAACAACAACAACAACAACAACAACAACAACAACAACAACCGACGACGACGATGGCGACGACGAATCGAAAATATGTCGACTTGATTAACAAAGTGATACACAACACTCTAAAACAAAATTACACCCTTTGGGTTGTATCTTGCCACACAACGCTAAACGTCATCTGTCTTGTCCGCATTTCCTTTCTTTAACACCGCGAGCCCGGTATTTCCCAGTAACGAACGACACGCGCGTTATCAGCATGGCATAGCATTCCCAACAGGAATGTAGCGGGTGCAACGTTTTCAAGAACGAAAACGCAAGCAAGGCAGATGACGGTCTAAGAGTGAAGGTTTAGATGGCTTCTACAATATTCAGTGCGGCAAGGCATGGATAAACGTTAGGAAATGCGGCGAGAGAGACAAAGCACTTCAACATTGGTTAAGGGTCGTAAGCCATATAAGACCCTCGCTTAAGGGTCTCGCTGACTGCGTTCTGTAGCACTGTGCTGATAAAATCCGTCCAGTATCATTAGTCTTGCAGACCGGCTGCTTGAGTCGGTCACTCGGTGGGGGGATTGTGGGTTAGCTTCATTGGCGATGAGAAGGTAGGGTAAGGTAGTCAGTGTGGAGAAGCCACTCCAGAGGACATGCGGAGCGATGGGATAGTCGCCGCAGTGTCAGCAGGGTGGGAGGGCCGTCTCTGAAAAGGCCTCGAAGGACATGAATACGGTGTGTTCGGTGACTAGTGTGTTGACGGAATATTGTCACGTGGTCGTGACGTCAAAGAACACAGTAGCAATACTGTGAAAGGCAAAAACTAGCTTTTATTGGGCGAACCTGTGCCCACAAAACACGCTACACTTAAAGCACAACGAGAGCGGCGAACACAGTCGGCGATCGTCGTAAATCTGATCAGCGGGTCAAGCGCGTCTGCTTTTATACAGCAGTCGTCGAATGTTCCAGACTAATAGTTGGGATCCGCATGTCTTCTACAAAGTTCTACATCATTCGCGTCAAGCGATGATATCAGATAACACAAGATTCGGTGACAGCAGACAGCGGATAGAAGCATCGACCACTTTCCAGAAACTTCGGATAAATGCAGGCGCGTCCCGCGCTGTGCGATAACATTTGCTAGGCGGCAAAACGTGTCGCCCGATAAAGATAAGTACACGTGTCAATATTATGTAGTGTGTTCAGGAGTGTGCCTGGCGATCGAAGGTGCCCTGTGCGTGTGTGATGTCAGAGCAAAGTTTACAAAGTTACTCTCGCTTGTCTGAGTACGGGTGCAAATATAGGGAGCTCGGTAGGCGACCGCGCGGGCTTGACATGGGGTTGGCGCGAGCCTCGAGTACCATTTAACGGACGAGTATGTTCGTTCATTCCTTGACAGGCCTTCGCGACCAGGGACCCAGTCGGTCCGGTTGGCTAGCGCGCTTTCTTCGGCCTCAAGTTTTGTCCGAAGTCGTTTGTGACCTTAGCCATGACAAGATTAACGTACTCTGTGATCCGGAATACGAGGAGTGGCTTCGAACACTCGGAAGCGTTTCTATAGTTTAACTACGAGCTTAGGCTCAAGTTCATGCATGGTGGTGCATTGGTGGTGCTGGCGTTTAGGTGTCGGGGGATGAGATCACTTGTCCGAGTGTAGATGTGGAAGTCGGTGTAATATTTACGGGAAAGAATATTTAAGGTGAAAAAAAATATTTCGCAAGAGCGCCCACAATCCGCCGTGGTTGCTCAGTGGCTATGGTGTTAGGCTGCTGAGTACGAGGTCGCGGGATCGAATCCCGGCCACGGCGGCCGCATTTTGATGGGAACGAAATGCGAAAAACACCTGTGTACTTAGATTTAGGTGCACGTTAAAGAAACCCAGGTGGTCAAAATTTCCGGAGTCCTCCACTACGGCGTACCTCATAATCAGAAAGTTTTTTTGGCACGTAAAACCACATAATTTAAGAGCGCCCGCACGTTCGAAGCAGCTTAGACTTAAGTGTGAGAAAAAGTAAAAGTGGAGAAGTAGTAGCAATAGCCGAAGTATTGACAACAACTACAACAAAAGCGACGGTGAAGACGACAAGAAGAACGATAAAGAACACACAGAAGAAGCAGATGTAGTTATCCGTAAATACGCCAACTGTATCTGCTACACATGATGCGGAGGCAATGTTTCGTATAGTATACGAATGGACTGCGTAGGGATGACTCGGGCGTGAGCGAGGAAATGCAGCCGCAGAGTCATTTATTGATCATGCTCTAGCCTAATAAATGAGGGTTTATCGCTGAAGCATCAGAAATGCCTTCATCGGTCCCCGAATGTCTTGCAGAATCAAGTACTACATTTTCCCAAGTTGTTGAACAATTGAATCTCTGTGGTCGTTTCGACAAGCGGTGGTCAGGTCGAAGATGAATCGGTTGGAGCAGGCCTCGGTTTTTTTCTCTTTCCTCCTTTTCCCGAAATGTGGATAATATACTTTTACTGCGCGAAACACAAAATGAGTGCATGCAGACAACGGAATCAAGGCAGCGTTCACGGAAACCAAGAAAACAGCTATAAAAGCACAAAAAGTAAGAGAGAAATTGTGGACGCTATCGAGCATTTATATGACGTCCAGAAATATCAGGGAGGATCGTTACCTGTCGTTAGCTAAATTTCACTGTGAAGACAAGTGTGTTGGGAGAGTCGCCGATGACAAACGACACAACAAGCAGGCGTCTTTGAGATTGTCGGTAATTTGCTCGCGCCTTTTTCTTGTTGCTTTGTTATAACAGTCAGCATTATCGTGTGTTAAATCGGGCAGAGGAAAGCACACAACGTTGATGGATGCGGCAATGCTCAAAATAAGTCTGTGCTCTCACGGCTACAAAGGAACCGGAGTGTCAAAAAGCATAGCGCATATCACGCCCTGACTGAGCGCGTATTGTATACACGAGTTCGCTAGCGGCGAGACACCTTTTCACGAAGAGGAGCGTCGGCTCAGCGAGAATCGCTTTTCCTGCACTCCCAAACGACGTTTAACGTCACTTTGGCCATTCTATTGTGCATGTAGTCACGTACACTCGTTACCTGGTTGATGAGCCTTGTCATGGGCACGGAGGCCGTGAGGAAAGCCACGTCTGACCCTAATTTATAAAGGTGCGTCTATAACGGGTCGGGTTGGCCAAACCACACATTTAAACGAGGTGGATATAGCAGAGCTCCTTTTCGCATTGCTTCCACGTTCAAAGAACACATTGTTAGCTGACGCTGATGAGTGCGCCGGGTCTGTACGCATGAGAAGCGTTATCTTGAGGCAGTATACTTCAAGTGCATGGGTCACGTACTTACTCTCGCCGCCTGAGATTCCACTGAGCCATGTGGTTGTCTGTTGGTCGTTATGAGGGAAAGTGGCAGCACTAACACTTCTTAGAATCTACGTGAAGGATCGCGTGCATGAATCAGAGTTATTGTGAACGGTATCTTGCAAGGAATTGTCACGTCTGCTCGTCGCTTCTCGGCATAAACCACTGACTGTTGGTGTCTCTCATCTGCGATTTTGTGAGGCCGCAGACATAAAGTGTCCGGTTAAACTCGCCTGCCGTTACCGTTGCCACCAGCTACCATACTGTGCGTAAAAGCACACACATTCATTTCGTGAACGACGTCTGGAACCGAAAGGTCCACTGATGGCCGGAAACTTAACAGCCGGTGACGGATTCAGTGCTATGGCATAGCGAGAGTATAGATGGAGACGTAATTCAGATAGGTCTGTTATTCACGCGTACCCCTGCATGGTTATTCGTGCAAGCTCAGTTCCCGAAGAGGCGCTCCCTCCCAAACACTGCACTGCGCTCAGCTGCCGACTGCGCTCGCTTCCAATGGCAGTGTTTTGGAATGCCGCCTTCTACCCGCGGTAACGCTACGCAATCTCGCTCCCTCGTTGGGCGTTACGAATACAGCGATAAATGACTCCGCAACAACCCCTCTTACGCGTTGTGAGCCACCTCGCCACGGCAGGTGCGAGCGATGTCTCAGGCGGCAGAGGCAGAGGGCATGTGGAAGGGGGGAGGGGAGGGACCTGAGTTTTACTTGCGGGACGGAAGAGGCCCCAACTGCTCGTGAGCCAGCCATCGCACAAAAAAAGAAAGAAAAAAGAACAGGAAGGAAGAACAGCAACAAGCAGAAATAGAATAAACAAACAAACAAACAAGAAAGGGGACTAAGCAAGCTACGCGGCGTGGTATAAGCGCGGTCGTCATCTATTATGGCCACGGCCACCGGATACACGCTATACTAAAGGCCTTCGGTCTGCTGCTAGAACTGTTGCTGCTCGGTGCCCGGAGAACGGGCGACGCTCCTGCACCTGCTCGGCTTGTTCTCGATTGCCGCTAAGCCAAGCTAAACGCCCGCCATGATGATCTCCTTGCAGCAGGGGAGGTCGGTGGCTATTAGGTCTGGGATTGCCGCTGTGCTCGCCATGGCTCGGCTCGGCTCGGCAGCGAGACATGGCTGCAGCCGACGCGTCACGAAAAGGGGGCTCGCGTGCCTCCTTTGTCTTTCGTCGCGTGAATGCGCGCCGGGCGAAGGCCGCCGCCACTTCATTTTCGCCCTGTCCGAATGCGCGGCCGACGCGGGCTCTGTTTCTTCATTGCGGGGTGTTTCCTTGGCGCCCCACGGTTCGGGGCACCGCTCCGCTCCCCTCGCGCTTGCTCGAGAAGTCGGGACAACGCGCTGGGTTTAGGCTCGAAGGTGGGCGACATTTAAGACGAAAGTATGTTTGCCCGAGCGTGCGTACCTCAGGAAGCGTGACGGAAGGGTTTTGAGCGTAGCCACATTAGTCCTTTGTTTACGCTTACAGAGATAGGGAGATGGATGAAGAGGTGAGCGGTTGAGTTATCCAGTGTGTGCCCTAGGGAGCTCGTAAATTACCGCACATTCCTTAGTGTTCTTAGTTCAGTAATAGCTACTTACTAACATTTAGTTAATTTGCAAATTATTCATTTTGATTTCTTGGGGAAGTAACCCGCATCTTCCAGTGAATCGGCTCGAAGGGTTACAATTGTTCCATCTGCGGCAGGCAATGAAAAACAAAGAATCTATTGAGATTGCACAAACAACTCAGTGCAGGCTGTTGCGCAGTGGGTAGTAACACTAACTAAAAATAAGAAACCAGGAAAAAAGAAGGTAAGTGAAGGCAAGTCTTCCGTAGCTGTTACGAAGTTCGTACGGTGCACGGATGCACGCCGAATGCACGGTCAGCGTGACTCACAATTTCCTTCCTGCACTAGGAAAACAAAGTTCCCCGTACGTATACGCTACAGTATACGGAGTAACCTTTCCTATTGCTGGGCGCGTCTCCCGAGAATGTCAACGTTTCGGTCAATGATCGAAGTGACCCTTGCCCTAATCGATTATGTCCCGCCGAATAGTAATTAAGTTAGGTGGCCCGTGGGAAGTGCATTGGCGCATTATTCTGACATCCTCGACTAATTATCTATCGACTCGTGGATGGTGTAAAACTTCCGTGTAGTGGCTGTCATCGTTAATCCTTCACTCGCTGCCTCCATACTAAGCCCCGGGGAAAAAAAAGGTAACACCGTTTCTACATTGCTTCTTTGCATTTGTGATTTTGGTCTTCGGTTCTTGGCTATTAAATATAAGAGCCCTTGCATTTTCCCAGCCCTGTCATCAGCTTTCTAACGAGACAAGTTCGGCGATGTTTATTACATGCAGCGACATGAATGTACATTATATGTGCACATATGTATACGCACTTAAAAGGCGAGATGAAGGCCAACTTATTATGTTGCTGCCAGCAAGAAAAGAACGGAGTAAGAATGCGTATATTTGAAGCCTGCGATATTCTGTGATAAACAAGCTTCGGAAGATGCGAGAGACCGTGTTAGCTCAGAAAGAGAAAGGAAGAGAGATACATACTTATTTATCCAAAGAAAAGAGTGCAATAGGTCGGCCTGGAGTCAGTACGTTCTAGCCACCTACTCAGTGTAGTGGTAAGCAGATACTGGTTAAATAAAGCTCGTTAGGTTTGCAGAGCTGTTTATGACTCTAACTTGCAACAAACGCCCATGAATGGGAAAATGAAGGTGCAGTAAAAATGTGAGCACTTTATAGCTAATAACTATTTCCTGAGACGATCACAGTGATTCAGAATGGCCTAGGCCCTTTCAGACTATGTGTTTGTGCAATAATATGCGATACTTACTTGTACGGGTTTGACTTTGTCTATTAGTGAGGGGATTTGTGTTTGAGTGAGTGAGAAGGATAAATGAGGACAGACGTAGACAGACAGGTATGAGTCACAAGAAAACACCGCCCAACACCGCCCAACGTTGGAGATAGACGAGGTATTCTGGAGCGCATAAGTGTACCATGTGGTGTGAGTGAGTGAGTGAGTGAGTGAGTGAGTGAGTGAGTGAGTGAGTGAGTGAGTGAGTGAGTGAGTGAGTGAGTGAGTGAGTGAGTGAGTGAGTGAGTGAGTGAGTGAGTGAGTGAGTGAGTGAGTGAGTGAGTGAGTGAGTGAGTGAGTGAGTGAGTGAGTGAGTGAGTGAGTGAGTGAGTAAACGTTTATTGGGTCCAACAAAACGCGATAAAATGCGCACCCGGCTAATCTCACGACGGGACCGACGGGTCTAGCCTGCCGGCCCGATCACGGGTGCGCTGGACGGCCAGGATTTGGTCTTGAAAGACTGGACTTCGAGCGCGTCCCACTCTTCCTTAGTGAACTTCGCGCCCAACAACCCGCACTCCCAGAGCATGTGAAACAAAGTAGTAGCCTCACCACAAGCCACGCAAGAACAATCTAGATAAATATAAGGATATATGCTGTTAAGGGACGCCGGATTTGGGTAGGAGTTCGTTTGCGAGAGTCTGAGCGTGACCGCTTGCGGCCTGCTTAGCTTGGAGTGAGGCGGCGGGAAAACCCTTCTCTCTAAGTAAAAGAATTTAGTAAGTTCATTGTGCGTGATAGGAGCGTCTCTGTGTCCGGGGAGAGAGTCGCCCGACCCGAGGGCAGCGCGGTCGGTAAAGCCACGCGCAGCCTCGTGGGCAGACTCGTTGAGGTTCAGAGGAACCCCCCCAGTCGCCCCGACGTGGGCAGGGAACCAAAAGATGGAGGGTGTGGACCTGTCGCCGTGTTTGGCGCATTTCAGAACTTGGGCTACCTGCCGGGCTACCCGGCCTTTCTGGAATGCCCTGACGGCCGCTTTCGAATCGCTATACACCCTTTCTCTCCGACCGTCTTGCACGGCGAGTGCAATGGCCATTTGCTCGGCTACCTCGGGTCCATCATCCGGACGGAAGCACAGTTGACTTTGCCCAGCGTTTCTACGACGGAAACCGCAAAATCCTTGCCGTCTCGGTACGCGGCGGCGTCCACGAAGCTTGCTTCGAACTTGTCCTTGTAGATTTGCTTTAGTGTTTCGACGCTCTTGCCTTGCGAGGACCCTGCGTTGTGCACGGGATGAACGGGCAATGATGGGCAAAGGGGCAATGACGAGCTTCTTCCCTATTTCTCTGGGGATTAGGGTGTCGTCAGTCAAGTTCTTGGTGGGGGCAAGTCCGATATATCCTCGAGGATCCGCCTGCCGGCTGGCGTGGTGGACAGCCGAGTCAACTGGGCCCGTTCCTGAGCCTCGGCTATCTCCTCCTTGCTGTGTATGCCGAGCCGGAGGAGGTCCTCGGTATGTACCATGTGGTTTCTTGAGACCCCACAGCTTTCGGGATCGGCCCATATTTTTCATTGAGTAAGGACATATTTCCATTTCAGTTTCAAATGGCGCATGTGAGTTTAGTTTTGGCCTGCTTGCGCTAATAACGCGTTATTATTGTTCCGTATTAATATTGGTCTACGTCAGTGTTTCTCAAAGTTTTGCGGCACGTGACCCCTTTTAGTGGTACCAAACTACGATGACCCCCCCCCCCCCCCCTTCCCCCCTTTATAAGCCTTCTGAAATTGTACTTTTTTCAGTGAGACAGATACATCTATATTTCAATTCATTTTAAAAGTAATTAAACGGAACAGAGGGAGCTATTAAAACTCTTTTTAATGTTTTTAACAAGGATTGATTTATTCTTATATTTTAATGAGCAGGATATAGTTTACTCCTTGATGCCCAGACATTAAATATGATAGCATTTCTTTGCTAACTGCCAGGCAAATTTCATTGTCTCCCACTGATAAACGAAGGAGTGCGAAGAGGTTTAGAGCGTAACGTCAAAGGTTAGCAAGAGGTATTAACGTCATTGGTGATAGTGATAGAACCTCCATGACCCACAGAAAAAGGCTCATAACTCTGTTTAATGCTCCGGATCCACAGTTCGAGAAACACTGCTCTACAATAACTTGGTGCGTCTTTCTTTGTTCCAAGGTTAATTTTGACGTCTATTTATTTGTCCTACGGGAACCACAGGGCTTCAAATGCTTTATTCGTGGAGTAAAGCCTCACGTCCGGTGCCGGTTTTATGCGCGCGCAGTTTCAACAAGCACAGCTGAGTCTCATTTCGACCTTCTTACGCTGAGTACGCGTTATGATTGCTCCGTAGGTAACCCTACGCTAACGTGGTGCGTCATTTCTTTTCCAAGCTTCATTCTTACGTCTTTTTTTGTTGTTCTACCTGCAGTAGAAGACTTCGAATTGTCT
This sequence comes from Dermacentor albipictus, assembly GCF_038994185.2. NCBI lineage: Eukaryota > Metazoa > Arthropoda > Arachnida > Ixodida > Ixodidae > Dermacentor > Dermacentor albipictus. The sequence continues at coordinate 97,745,141 of NC_091825.1, read as the reverse complement.
AATCTACGGGACAACAGTGCGCTGAAACCCAAATCCCATGAACCTCAAATCGACCTGACATCTCCAAAGAAGACCTTGTCATCAAAATAAATAAATAAATAAATAAATAAATAAATAAATAAATAAATAAATAAATAAATAAATAAATAAATAAATAAATAAACAGAAAAAGGAAGACAATTAAAGATAAGCTGGCATGATGCTCACTTCCTTGGTTAGTCCATATTCTTTGTCTGGAATAAAATTTAAGCAGAAACGCGTATTTCATCTGGAATCTAAAAAGAAAGCCGTATAAATCTATAGCCACATAAATATTCTTATATTTATCTCTATAGTGTGACACGAGTGTACATCTGTCTTTATTTATATATTGAACGAAAGAATTACATCGAAATCAGTAATTTGACAGGAAACCTTCATATCACTCTCTCCTGCGTACGAGCACGCTGCACGCAAAGGCTCCTTACACAACAGAAGGGACAAAAAGAAAAAAGAAAGAAGAGAAAACTAACTTTAAAAAAATTTTGCAAGACGAAGAAAATACCAGCAAATGAAATAGCCTTCCCGCCAACTACCTCCTCTGCGCTCTACAAGAGTTTTTGACGCTATTTACGTGGTTTAGGGCCACGCCGTCGAGCCTGTGGCGTGGGCATCAGTTTACGAACCGCCAACGAGAATAGCGCCTCGGGGCGAAACCATAAATTTCCGGCTCGAGTTTTTATCTGGGCGCTGGAGCTCGTGCGTACATAACAGCTTAAGTGCCCGAGAGTTGATGTGACTATCGCTTACCGTCGAAAGAGCAGTGCCGGGCCCGCGAACGAGCTCTCCCCCAGACCGTGGGCTGTCGTCCCTCGTATAATGTGCGAGTTGTAATTTGTTTCGTCCTTGTAAACTGACGCGCTTCCCTTCCGCGGGCCGATGTGTGCGGCCGCGTCTCGTTTAAATTGCTGTATGAACAAGCGTTTTCGACAGGACCGCGAGGCGTCTCTCGCACGATCGCCGTACGTCTTACCTGCCTCACATGTGTTGCTTTCTTTTTACTTCTTCCTTCTCTCTAACGCTGGAAGGTGATTTGTCTGCGGGGAATCGCTTCGAAACCTGCGTCCTTCTATACCTGTATACGTCTGGAGCATGCTTAGATGCAGGGCGGCACGCATTACCAGCGTACAGCAATTACTGAAGCTTGTTTAAGCCGTAACAGCGCGAATGGAGGTGGTGGTCCCTTGAACGTGTGTAGATTAACTATACTGGAACAACCTATCTGCAGAGCTTGATTCGCGACTTCTATTCTTCTCGGAGGGCTACTACTTGCGTAACGACACCTTAACATGCCTTCAAACGGTTTACAAAGCATGGGTGTTCTCCTCCGATACGCTATGATCAGCGATGGATGAGTCGATTAGCCCTTTCACGAGCGTTTACTGTCACTATTCGCAGTTTGATGAATATTTCAAATCGGCTGCTGTCTCGGTGTGGCGCGTTCATCCTTCTCAAGGCTCATTGCGGTTTTCCAGCCGCTTGCCCTTCCACGTGTACGGTATCGGCACAGGAATCTTGCGGTGCACGCGATCTGAGATAAAAGTCCACTTGCCGCGAAGCCTGGACAAGCAGGCCTGGAAATGAGAGTGTGCATTCGTTTGTGCATCCTGGACATCGTCGAATTCCGCCACGTTTTGGAATTGACGATATTCTCGGCTCTGATTCGCCCAGAAGGCGGCGACGTTCTCTCTGGTGGGCTCAAATTGCCACCATTATACAATTGGATAGTATATATAGCGGAATTTTACAATGTCGAGAACGATAGAACTGAGCTGCTATGCCGGATGCTGTAAAATCCCGCCATATTGCCGCACTCTGCAATGGCGTCGTTTTAAAGCAATCAATCGTAAGACAGGCTTTAGCAGCCCTCTAGACCAATCGGGAGATAACAAGACGATGGCGAATTCGGTAATACTTCAGAATTTGACAGTACCCAGAATATTGCCAGTGCACTGCGCGGCACTCTATGTGCTACATTCGTGAAGTACACGAAGTTGTAGGTCTCCTCACGCGTAAATTTCGCAGCCTTTATCACGGACATTGGGATTTAGATAAGGGATGTGAGGTGCTGTTGCTAGTCCCGACGTGGGGGACCTATCACGTTCCCGATGATGATGACGACAACAAGGTCGATGGTGATGATGATGAAGATCATGATTATGATGATTGTGATTATAATCACGGTAATGTCTTATGACATCCCTTTCAAAACGGGTATGCTAATGCGAGAAACCTGATGCAAAGCTAATCAGGTCTTTGCATGTATTTGTCTAGCATTTTGTCTGTCTTTCTGTTGTTGAGACGTACAGCGTGCGAAGGTGGCCTGTGTGGTGTACGGAGGTGTTAAGGAACTTACTTTATCGCAGTCAGCGCAGAAGCATATCAATGCACACGTTGCGGGCGCTCAATCGATGTGGCGTTCACGGCGTTCCATGGCAGAGCACATGGTTCCGAGCTCGTTTTTTGTGGCGCAGGGGTCACTTCTACAGGTACGCAATGCATAAAGTATCATCCATGTTGCGATGCGGCCAAACTTTATCGTGCCCTCCGCCTCGACTTTTTTCATAGTTTAGCTGTGTGTACGCTTGTTCGGTAAAAATCAATCAATCAATCAATCAATCAATCAATCAATCAATCAATCAATCAATCAATCAATCAATCAATCAATCAATCAATCGTATATGTGTTCTTGTATCTGTCAATTTTATGTAGTGTATGGTGTGTGTGGTGATTGTATTTTTTCTGCTCTCCCTTTTTTGAGGAGGCGCTGCGATCGCCGAGGAGTGTGGACGTGCTCGCGTCGGCTCCGTGTTCGTGAAATGATTTTGCAGCATTTTCTTGCGAATTGTGGCCTAATTTTGACACCAGTCGATCCGTGAAGATACCAGGACTCCGTAGACGCCTCATTTTCAGGTGGGACACTCCATTTCCCTGTGCTACGGACATTTTCCTGTGCTGCGAACGTTTTTGTGAATCGCCCACGCCGCCGCCGCGCGTGCTCGCCGGGCGTACCGGATGCGCGGCGCGCACTCGAGCGAGCTCCGCACCGCCGATCAAGTTTCTCTGCCCCAGCAACGAGCATGGAGCTCGAAGTGGCCGCCGAGACGGGCTGGCGAACAACTCGCCTTCGCCAACCGGCGAAGCTGAGGGACGACTCTTCACCCCAGAATGACTCTACCCAAACCTCAAGCACTCGTTCTCGTTCCAAGACCAGACAGGTCACCAGTCAAGGCACAAGTTCTAAAGGCTGGACGCATGCCTCCGCTACCTTCCAACCAGATCAAGATCATCATTCGCCCCAAGGGAGCCCTCAGCATCGCCAAAATTGGTAGTCCTACCGTGACTACAGCCGTTCTCCAAGCCGCACAGCTCAGCCCAGCAGAATTATACAAGACACGGTGTGCCCCAACACCCAACAAAATATTGTCGTTGTCTGTACACCAAGTCTGCAGAACGCCGACCGGTATGTCTGCATAAAATCTATTCAAGTCAATGGGGTCACGCACGATGTTAACGCGTATGAGACGGCCGCCGAGGACACCACGAAGGGAGTCATCCGCGGAATCCCCCTCTCCGATACCCCACAGCAAGTCAACGCCAATATCGTCAATACCCGCAACCCCCTCGCACTAGCCGCAAAACGCATTGGAACGACAACCACCGTTGTTATCGCCTTCAGTGGCCCCGACGTGCCATATCTGGTCTGTTACGGAGCTACCTTAATCCCATGCTCATTATTCCGCAAGCAAATAGAAATTTGCTACCAATGCGGCCGCCTCGGACACCGCATGGATGTCTGTCCTTTTCCAAATAACAAGATCTGCAGAGGTTGTGGAGTCCGCAACCCACCTCCCGATCACACGTGTAACCCGAAATGCTCACTGTGCGGCGGCCCTCATCTTACAGCGGACAAATCGTGTACGGCTCGCTACAAGACACCATACGTTATTCGCAAGCGCATTGGGGAACGCCGAGCTGCAATGCAAGCCACCCTTCAAGAAAGCGACTTCCCGCCCTTGAACTCCAAGCCCCGCTCCAGATCCCGGACTCCATCACGCTCGAGGCAACATTGTTCCCGGACCCCTTCACGTTCGAGACAGCGCCGTTCCCGATCCAGATCTACCTCTACTCCACCCGCCAAGTCTCCTACTACCAAGGTGAGCTTCGCAGAAGCCCTTAAGGGCGCCTCGCGAGAGGGTCGCAACACACCTTCTCCACAGTCCACGAACACCAATGATAACGCAGAAATAGCTCACCTCAAAAAAGAAAATGCCATTATGCGCGACCTAATTCACAAGCTCTCGCAAGAGGTTCGCGATCTTAAACAATCCAAGACACCCACCCCTACACCACCCGCCGAAGCGCCCCACTCCTCTAGCCACGACGCTCCATTGACACCAGCCCCCAAAAAGCGGGCCCTCCAAGAGGGAGCCACGGGCCAAGTGCGCTCAGAGGTTAAAGACATGCTAGTCTCACTTCAAAGCGCGATGACCACACTCCAGAACGCAGTCGAATCCATGCAACACGCCCTTCTCGCACTGGCACAGCGCGTCACAAACATTGAAACCCACCTACAAACTCTCCCCATGCCCGCTCCTCCTACCCTCCAAACCCCAGCACTGCCCCTGACGGCATCCCCCAATCCCCATCATGGCCCACACTAACAGAGATACACTTATCTGGCAGTGGAACTGCCGAGGCTATCTCCGCAAACAGCCAGTCATCCGTCAACACCTTCGTACCCTCACCCGGCAACCGGACGTCATCATGATTCAGGAAACCCATATCGATTCGGTCACCCTCCCAGGTTACCAACCTTTCATCCCGCCACATGCTTCTCGCCGCCTCTGCACTTTCGTCCACAAGAGAATCACCGCCATCGAACACAATCTCCACGACCGAAACATCGAACACCTTCTCGTTGAACTTATCCCCACCAAGAGACGTAAGGAAAGTATTTTTCTCCTTAACGTGTACAGCCATCCCTCTGCCAAAGTTCGAAGCCGTTTTCTCACCCTCTTCAAGAAGGCCCTTAACGTAGCTGGCACCAACCCCCTCGTTATCGGTGGAGACTTCAATCTCCCCCACACGGTATGGGGATATGGCTACTCGACGACGGCGGCTCAAAACCTCTGGAAAGACTCCCAAGACCTCGGCCTCACTTTCATTACAGACCCCACGTACCCCACACGCCTCGGTAGCTCCACTTCCCGCGACACGACCCCCGACCTGACATTTACCAAGAACGTCAACAATGCTCAATGGAGCAACACACAACATGATCTCGGTAGTGACCATTCCATCATTGCCATACTTATCCCTCGGATAGCTGCAGTTACTGCCAAACCCCGTGAGTTCACTTGGGTTGACTGGGATGCATTTCGCAAGCATCGTTCCGCTGACCAGCACGCGGAACGCATAGCGGACATTGATGCATGGACCCGAAATCTCCACTCCGATACCAATGCAGCCACGCACACCGTTACCACCGATGCCCCCGTCGAGCGCATGGACAGTAGACTGGCCCATCTTCTCGCGGCTAAAACATCCATCCTATCCCGCTGGAAGGGGCAACGTCTCAACAGGCGCCTCCGCACTAAAATAGCCCTCCTCAATAAGGAAATCGAAGCCCATTGCCTCACTCTGAGCCGTCAGCAATGGACTGAACTGTGCAATACTGCTGACGGACAGATCCATTGTCCCTCTTCTTGGAAGCTTCTCAAACACCTCCTCGATAGTCAAGCCACCCGCTCTTCCCAACAAGATCGCCTCACTAAACTTCTCTATACAGAAAGGAAGAAACAGGGCCGCGCCCAAGTCTTAGACTACCTCACCAACAAGTATCTCCCAGTGGGCCCAGTGCAATCTCACGGCTCCTACACCGGGGCCCCCAACCCCCCACTGGACGAAGACTTTAGTGTCGCTGAGATCCAAGCCGCCCTGCATAAATTAAACAGCCGTTCTGCCCCTGGGCCCGATGGGGTCACTAACAAAGCCCTCCGTAATCTGGATGATGCCTCCATCACCCACCTGACAGATTATATCAATGACTGCTGGCGTAATGGTGCCATTCCGCCGGCCTGGAAAACAGCAAAGGTCATCCTTATTCCCAAACCTGGCAAACCTTCTAGCCTCGATCATCTTCGCCCCATCTCACTAACCTCATGTGTGGGAAAGGTTATGGAGCATGCCTTCCTCACGCGAATTAATAGCCATCTGGAAGACACTGCAGCGTATCCTCACTCTGTCATTGGCTTCCGGGCCCACCTGTCGACCCAAGACGTCATGCTACAACTTAAGCACCATATACTAGAAGATAGAACACGTACTACTAAAGCTATACTCGGCCTCGACCTCGAAAAAGCATTTGACAGCATAGCCCATTCCACCATTCTTGACCGCATCTCACGCCTTAATATCGGTGCGCGAGCTTATAATTACGTCAGAGACTTTCTCTCTAATCGCACGGCCTTCCTTTCGGTGGGGGATCTCCGCTCCGACGCCCAGACTTTGGGAAGCGCGGGAACCCCCCAGGGCTCCGTTATCTCCCCAATGCTTTTTAATCTTGTCATGATCGGTCTTGCCAAGGAGTTGCAGCAAGTGGACGGTGTCACCCACACCATATACGCTGATGATATAACCATCTGGGCCCACAAAGGCAGTGATGGCGAAATAGAAACGGCACTACAATCCGCCATTGAAACAGCCGAGACCTATATCCAAGGCACGGGGCTTCGCTGCTCCCCTGCAAAGTCCGAACTCCTTCTCTACAGGCCTACTCTCCGTGGCCGCCGTCCAAAATACTGCACCGCTAAACGCCATTACGAAGACATTGCGCTTCATCTCACGGATGGCAGCCCCATACCCCTCGTCACCAATATCCGTGTGCTCGGCTTGCTCATAGAGGAGAACGGAGCGAATGGCATGGCCCTCGCCAAAATCAAGATGAACACAGCCAACACCATGAGACTTTTGAAGCGGGTCTCCAACCGCCGTGGGGGTATGAAAGAGGAGAATCTGCTCCAATTAATCCAGTCATTCGTAATTTCCCACATCACCTACGTTGCTGGGTATCTAAACTGGTACAAGGCTGAACAAACCAAGCTCAACATCCTCCTATGCGGTGTCTATAAACAAGCCCTCGGCCTCCCCGGTTGCACCAGCACTGACCTCCTCCTTCAACTAGGCGTCCATAACACACTGGACGAGCTCATCGAGGCCCAACGTCGCTCTCAGCTGGAGAGACTCACTCTCACAGCGACGGGTCGCCATATCCTTACCTCGCACGGCATCACCTACCACCATCAACACGGCCATAAGCACCAGATCCCCTCCACCATACGAGCTTGGATTCACGCTGATCCTATCCCCAGAAACATGCACCCCGAATACAACCACGCACGTCGCACAGCACGTGCCACGGTTCTCACCAAATCCCTTACTCGCCACGACGGTGTGAGTTTCGTCGACGCCGCCGAATATCCCCACGGTACCCGCTTTGCAGCCGTCACCACGCGTGAAGGCTCTCTCCACCATGCTATCAGCCTAGTAACCCCACACGCTGAGGAAGCTGAAGAAGTGGCCATCGCGCTAGCCACACTAGACCCAACATGCCATACCATCGTCTTTGACTCCCGCTCCGCCGTTATCAACTATATCAACGGCCGTATTTCACACCAAGCCTTGCGCATCTTGCAACAAGCGCCCCGCTCAACCGACCATCAGGTTACACTCGTCTGGTTCCCGGCTCATGTAGGCACCGTCCACCCGCACCTCCCCAACCTCAACGAGGTTACCACTCCCTAGCGCGAGGCCTAGTAAACCGCGCGGGAGAAGGGGAGGCTGCCCCCACCGGTAGGGATCGCCTGACACGCTACAATGATCTTGTGAAGTCCTTCTACTTAGAGCGTAGAGCCTTCCCCGGCCCACACAACAAACTATCCCGAGCGCAGGCTACAACTTTCCGCCTGCTACAAACCAATACTTACCCCTCGTTACAGCTTTATAACAAGATCTACCCAGACATTTACCCCAATCCCACGTGCCATATCTGCAAGACACAGCCAGCCACACTTCCACACATGCTTTGGGACTGTACACACCAATACCCTGACACTAACCCCACGACCCTCTCGTCGAGATGGCACGCTGCCCTGCGTAGCCCCAACCTTGACGAACAACTCTGGGCGACCCAGCAGGCCTGCGAGGCGGCGAAGAGGCAACACCTCGACGTCCCCACGTGGGAGGCCTAGGCCCAGCCACCATCTCTTGCTGGTTTCAATAAAGTTTATTCAGTCAGTCCCTTTTTTTCATTTGTTTTTTTCATGCGGACTGTGCTAGCTTGTGAAGTGGTATTGTGAGCTTACTGCTTATGTGTGACGACTCGTGAATTACACCCGGGAACTCGTTCTTGAGCGCTTTTTGTATTGCAGTGGCTTCATTCTTATCAGGGTGTTTACATTTTTATTGCACGTCGGAGCAGGAGAGGGGCGGACGCCAATATTTGCGTACGTACATTTACTGTGAATCATTCAGTCAATTATTAATAAATTAGCCATCCCTTGTTGAGTAAAGAAAAACCGGTTGTGAAGCATTTTTTTTTCTCTTATTTCTTCTTCTGTCTTACTCGTTGCTCAAGCACTTTGTACTTGTAGTTTCTTGTATTTATTCTCTCCTATACCAATAAATCGTGAAAACTATCTAAATTATCTGTTATGAAGCTAGAACTTTCTCCGCGATATTCTGGTGATGCAAGACGACACAATTTATTTTTTTTCTCTCAGTCTATCATTGCATTCTCTATGGACTGTCTGGTGATCCTCTACGTTTCGACATATGCCACCTTATATAGGGCTGACACTTATGTCCAGAGCAACAAGATCCCATCAGTTTTCATCGAAATGGCCGCCACCACTGTTGCATGAAGAATGCTATTCTACCAGCAGGGAGGAGCAAGTCTGGCACCCATTCAGGAAGACGCTGAACCTATAATTAACGAATCGCGTGGCTCTGCTTAGGAACGAGGGCTAATCGAGAAAGGGTACTAGGAGCTCACAGAGCTATGAAGAAATCTGATAGGCAGTTATAGGCGTTGGCTCATGAACTATAAGTTCACTAATAAGCTTAGCCACTAGTGTAATATCTAGATGAGGAGGGCCTCCACGCTTTTATTGAAATATAGATCTATGCCGTAGGGCAAGCTTCACGAAAGAAAACAGAGAGAAAGAGAGAACACACCCTTTAACTCTACTAGTGATCGCAACTCTACCTGCTGTATAGACGCCGTACCTGACCAGACGAATGTCTGTCGAACCTTTGACTGCGTATCCAAATAAGGGCGCCCGATGCCCGGCTAAATGGAAAACTATCAGCGTCAGAGGAATATCTTATTCGCAGTGGCAGCCCTCGATCGCACCTCGCTCATTACGGTGCCGCGCTATAGGAACATTTCAGTTAGCCTTACGATCGTAAACGAACCACAAGGAGAACGTAAGTCATGCAGACATAGAGAATAAAAGTATAGAAAATAAGGAGTGAAAAAAAAGACAATACGAACGAGAGAGACTGAGAGCTAGAAAAGAAACCCGACGCCACAGGCAACGCAATACATTCCTGCTGCTGGCCACGCCCAGTGGCTGAACCTAAAGTGGCGCTGCAGTAATCAGCCCGCCGGGTATCGAATGGCCGCTCGCCTAACCTGTAATTAATGAACCGCGTGGCGGCACTCTTCGCGTAGTCGGCAAGCTCACACGCCGCAACGAAGCAGATACACGGCGCTGGGAACGGCGCGTGTGCCGCCGTTTCGGCGGCCAAGGCACGCAGGCACTCGGCGGGCCGACGGCGTGCTCTACAGCGGCGTCCATCGACATCGGGCGCGGTGTTCGATCAGGCGAGGGTGCGAGCGCGGAAGACCTCGCTTCACCCCGCTCGAGACGCTCGCAGACCTGTGCGAAGATTGCGCAACTATCGTTCGTCTTCTCTTGATTCTCTCTCCATCTATATACTGGCGGCGTGCATGCGTCAGAAGCCGGAAGATTAAAGGTGTGAATTACCCCGCAGGGACTCCATTACACCCCTTTACCAAGCCTTCGGGCGTACCCCTAGCGGTGTCTCAGCGACTATGGTGTTCCGATGCTGCGCACGGGGTCCCGGGTTCGGTCCCACGGTCGCGGCAGCCACGTTGCTACGTAGGCGGAATGCGAAAACCCCGTCGCCTAGCATGTTCCTTCAGATTATAACTGTGATGTACGAAATTACACTCATGTGTAATACACACGCACTAGGCGTGTACAGGGGGATATAGGTAGAGCTTATGGTAATCTTACAAGCGCTTTAAGCTTCCCGACTCCTCTCTGTGTCGAAGGACACAACAGTCCATCGTAAAATCCGTTGTTGCAACTGCGATTCTTCGTTTTATTTTTTCTCTAATGGCTTGTGCTTTTGTTGACTCGCGCTCGCTATCTCAAGACGACCAGACCGGTGCCCAGTTTTAGACGTACGGCGCACCGAAGGCGTCGCACGATGGTTGAGGCACGCGCGGCGAGCGGAGCCCACCCCGAAGCCCGGCATCTCAAAAAGCGGCGGCACTTCGCTTTGATGAGAGACTGTGAAGGCCCGCCGAAAGAGCTCCTATTTTATGAGTGCACGCTGACGATTTCGCGCGGGTCGCATGCAGTCTTGTGCCTCACGTCGATGGTTGAGTACGCACTCGTCCGCTCGCTCGTCCCTCCGAATAGCGTCGGGGCATTCACTGCAAATGTTGAGAAGCAATTTACAATACTGTGTGAGAGAGAGAAAGTGATGACTGTGGCGTAGATCATGTCTCTCTCACTGTCTCCCTCTGGCGTTACGGACGTTAAGCTAGCCGAGTCAAAGGCCGGCACGAGCCGTGTTCGGTCGTGGCCCAAGACTGCGTTATACGTCGGTGACGGCAGAGATGCATGTTGTGGTGACTGTGCCTATGTATATGCATAGGCGGTAGGCTTATTTAGGTAAAAGATGAAATAAAAATTTGATTTTAGAGAACTGCGGGCGTACAGGTGGGGCAAAGTGGCTCATTAACTGGATAGGAAGGAATACAATACTAATTTGAAAGTGCCAGTAGACTTAACCAGCCCCGTTGTCGCCGTTATCACTCGCACAATACTGTGGTACTAAGATCGAATGGCAGAGACTGAGGAATTAATGAGCAGCCTACACTAATAAAACCTCGCACCGGAAACGACCCCTTGGCGAATAGTTACAAATGCGCACACGACGCATATACGCACATCATTTCTACTATCACCCACGCACGAGACACGAAAAGCTGCAACCCCCGCACAGGACGTCTAGCCGCCTAAGCCATGACCATAGCATCGCACGCATCAACTGTCGCACCTTAGCTTTAAAGTCATCATTTTTTCCGGACGCGATAGCACTATGGAATGGCCTGCCAAATACCATCGCATCATGCACTAACCGCAGAACATTCCGGGATAAACTAAATGACCATTTTTCATGAGGGCAAAAGGTTCCTGTCATATTCAATTCGGCACTCTGAACAGCTGATTATTTTCTATTTTTACTTCTTTCCCTTGTGATTCCTTTTTCACTGTATTTTTCTCGTGTATTCATTGAGTGTTTCATATATATATATCTATATTCTTTCTTTTTTTTTTTCTCGTGTTTCAATCCCGTGAATTTTACTTTGCATTGTATACGCGTGACAAGAACATTTTACTGTTACATACTCTTTTTTTGTTATTGTTCTCTTTTGTCAAAAAAAAATTTTTTTGTTCTCTTTGACTTTGATTTTGCTCCCCCCTTATGTAATGCCTTCGGGCCTTTAAGGGAAAAAATAAATGAAATGAAAAAATGAAATGTATCAACATGTGTGAAAGCGTACGGTGTATAAACGAGGTAGCGAAACAGATGGAAAAAAATAGGGGAGAGGGGAAGATAAGGAATGATACATGTTTATGCCGGCGATACTCTAAAGACAATGTATAGGACCGGCGCATTTTCGCTTGCAAAGGTAATTTCGCGCGTCCTCGTTCACAGTGGCATGCCGTATGATGCCAGCGCGTGGCATAGCTTGTACTTTACGTGTACAAGAAAAATCGTGACTCGTTGCCCTTATTTAAGCACGATGCTTCCGGCGTCCCATCAGACGTGTGGATATGAACGATGCGGAAGTGACATCTGTACCCAGTAAGCGCACTCGAAGAAGGAGAAGGAAGCTCGCTTCGAGAAAGGGGCATAGGCGGAATTCTATATGATGCACGTCGCATAAGTGTCATTCAACACATTCGGGCATTTCTCCCTGAAACAAACGAGAGAAAGAGAGAAAAGAAATTAAAGCAGACATCTACTACCTTTAGGAATCACCAGCCAATTACTAGCGAAACTGTTTATTTCGAGCTGTGACAATAAGAGTTTCAGTTCCCTGCATGCAATTAAATCACGTACTTGAAAACGTTGTCCATGTAAGACTGCACATTTTGAAACCTTGTCCGCATCTAACGCTTTCCAACAATTGTTAAGGAATGTGTACAAAGGCAGTAATTGATCAATACGCAAATTACTTCGCCTAAACGTTGGCCAAATGGTGCTCCCTCCTCCTCTTCCATCCCCTTCCTCCGCTCCAATATACACTAAATCTGATTTCGGTTGCACTCACAGTTCTCCAAGGGCAGCGGCATAAAATTGTCGTTGCTTGTAAAACATTACACTTTACCCGCCGCGGTGGCTTAACGGCCATGGTGTTGTGCTGCGTAGCACGAAGTCGCGGGATGATATCCCGATGGGGGCAAAAGGCGTAGCGCATCAGAAACAAAACAAAAGAAAACACAGACGACGTGTCGTCTGTGTTCTTGTTTTGTCCTGGTTCCGATGTGCTACGCCTTTTGCCTCCGCCGGGATACACCAACAAGCCCAATGTACAACATTAATCATATCCCTGCCGCGGCGACCGCATTTCCGTGGCAGTGAAATGCAAAAACGCCCATGTCCCGTGCATTTGGGGCATGTGAAAGATCCTCTGGTGGTCAAAATTATTTCGTAGTCGCCCTCTACGGCGTGCCTCATAATCTAACCATGGTTTTGGCACGTAAAGCCCCAGAATCGAGTCCAAACATTACACTTTTGAAACTCTTTATCGCTGGTATACGTGATTTATTGCAAAGGCAGTAATTAGTACGCACACTTTGAACTTTGCATACACATCACCCATTACCTGGCCCTAGACATGTCACCAGACATAAAGAAGCTACCCAGTTTATTTCGCCAGGGACCCCAGGCGAAGACCCTATCACGCATGGCAAAAAAAAAAAGAGAAGGAACAATGAGCGTTCAATAATTATTTGTAACGCTCCTACGTAAGCCACAACAACGAAAATTTCGGGACCTATTGCAATTATGATGCCCCAAATTTCTGCAAAATGTAATTCCCTTGGGACATATGGAAACGTACCTAAAAACGCCAGTGTGACACTTTCGAACATTCGCTAAAGCAAGTTTTTGCAAATGAAGTAGTAGATGCACAAAGGCACACAAACTTGGCCCGCAAATTTTCGATAGCGCTTTGCACTTTCGTTGAACTTGGCCTTGCCGCCATTTTATTGTTACACCAGGGCAGCTGGAAAAATCTTGCGCTGCTTGTAAAACGGTCTGGTAAAGCTCCGGAGCACTTGTAACGTAATTTATTGCAAATGCCATAATTAACTCACACACTTTCAATTTTGTGTGATCATAACCCAACGCATGGTCCTTAGTTTTTTACGAATATATATAGGGTGTTTCTTTCCAGCTGCACCAAATTTTAACCTTTGATCTAAATTACTCGTAGAAGTAATGACCGCCTCGTCCAGTAATTTAGATCAGGGATGAATATTGTCCTATCGGCCACAGGCAAATCTTTAAAAATTGATGCAGCGATAGAAAGAAACGCCCTGTATAGACCAAGTGGCTTGAATAATTCATCGAGGACGCCGGAGAAACAAGGTACATTCGTCATTATCACGCACGGAAAAATGGGAAACACGAGGGTTAAATAATTATTTGTCACGCTTCTATTTAAGCCAGAAACAAAGCTTTAGCCTCATAACGCACTTAAAGGGAAGCTGAAGAGTCTGTCGAAGTCAATAAGACGCTCATATACGGATGCGGGAACCTTATAAACCATGTAGGTCAAATTTGGGTTTTTTTTTTTTTCAAATAGGAGCGACGTAATCGTCGGTTGAAATTGCGCTGTAGCTCCGCCCCCCGTCGAATGCCGCGCGCTGCTGCTGACGCTGACGATGCGAGCGGAGACCGGAAACCGCGGTGTTGTGACGTAAACTTTAGTGTTTTGCTCCTTCGCAGCCTGCGCGACCGTGCCTGACCGTGCTTGTTTCTGCGTGCGTGCCGTCGTAATCTGCTTCGATCGACCCTGCATTTCTTTGTTGGTGCGTCTGTGTGTATGTAGAGTGGTGGTCAACGTGCGCAGCATCAACTGATGTGGTGGGCCGATCATGCCGTCTTTCTGTGCAGCCTACGGTTGCACGAACACCAGCGGCCGCGACGATGTTGTCTTCCATTGCTTCCCACAAGACAAGAAGCTTTTAAGGAAGTGGGAGGCTGCTGTAAAGCGAAAGAATTTCAAGCCCTCAAGAACAACACTGCTGTGCTCCAACCACTTCCGTGACGACGATTATCACCAGAATTTCCACTAGCAGGCTTTCTAAACGCAGCGCGAAAAGATCGGAGCAACGAAAACAAAGACGGCACGAGTGCGGACTGACTGACGATAACTGGTGTTGGAAGGCCTTATGAATACACGAACTCGCCCAAACCTGAATTTTGATTTACTGCGAGCTCCTTCATGTTAGCACGCTGAACGGAAGGTTCATGTTTATTTCCCGCCCTCGACGCAGGTTTCGTCGCAAAGCGCCGCGAATTTTCTATTTGCACGTGTGTTATAAAACAGCCTGCACGCAGCTACCATAACGCAGTGCAAATGTAGAGTTTGCATGTGCTGGAAAGCCGGCGCACGCCAGGACGCTACGCTCCCCCCGTGTCTCGCGCACAGCGAGAAACCGACCGTCTCACGTAGCCGACGGAATTCGCCGCCTTTACGACTTCGGTTGCCAGTAGTGTGCGGATGGCGCACAGATGAAGGTCACTACACGTACTGCATGAACCGGGAAGCTTTTCACGCGTTTGAACCGTCTTTGTAGGTTGCCGACAGCTTTGGACAGCGCACAAATGCCGACGATCGCATCCCCGCTTACGTTCCACGAGGAGGCATGCAGGAACACAACACTGCAGTTGTTTGACCGGAAACGAGCTCACTAGATCGGCGAAAGATTGGCGAGTTCACTAGATCGCTTTTCAAAAAACATGTTCACCAAAGAGCATTTCCAACACGAGGAGATCCCAAGACTTCGCTTTCGTTCTCGTCGAAAGCACTGCTCGCACCAGCATCGTTTGCTTCTTCGAGAGGCCGGCTCTTTGCAATCGGCTCGTACATGTAGGGAGCAACGCCGAACTCTTCAGAAAAACGCAGTCTCTCTAAATTTTCTATTACCTCTGACATTTCTATTACGGCACCAAACTACCTGGCACCGCGCTTCATGTGGAGCGGCAGCGGCCGGTCGCTAAAGTTGACGTCACGGGTCGCCCGACCAATCACAGGCGGAAACGAGACGCGCGAGCTGGGCGTGTCCGCTGCTGCACTCTTCGTCGAAATAAAATATATTTGCGCTTTCTTTCGCTCAATTTCGATACGATATTCGAATTCGGAGGGTTGAAAACCATTATGTACACATGTTCACTCATTTTTTCTGGAAAACCTTTCAGCTTCCCTTTAACACTCCCGCTATCTTCACTGAATTTAAAAGTTACATCTCTTGCCGTTGTTCCATGACTTTGGGAAGCATGCCGGATAACGGAACCGTCGCCCTTTGGAACTAAGTGACTTTCTGCAAACGCAATAAATAACTTTGAATTTAAATTAAACAGTTATCGTTCGTGACTCACAACATGCTTCCTACTTTAACGAATAATAATAATAATAATAATAATAATAATAATAATAATAATAATAATAATAATAATAATAATAATAATAATAATAATAATAATAATGATGCTTTATTGATGACTTCAGAATCATACAATGGAAGAATCGGGCCTGCCAAAGCCGCAGTGGACTTGAACGGCAGTGCCTGGCAGACAGCGACCGCACATAAGCACCGTAACTCACACTGTTAACTGAGAAGACCGAGCAAAAGCAACTATGTACATTTGCCAATGTATAAAACTTCAGTGGAAACGAATATTGACTAATAATATTCAAAGCGTACAAGTAACCCACGCATTTCAAACTTTCGGCAGGTGTCACCTATTAAGTGTGGTCCCTATTTCCTAATTATATAAGATCTCTGCTGTTCTTACTTCTTTCGTGCAAGCGCAGAAATATTTGAAGTTTCATATAACGCCTCTAAACCGGCTGAAGACGAGCGTTTGGCAATTTTCATTTAACTCCTAATTAAGCCACAAACTTCAAATTTGTTTGCACATTGCCCCTATTGTTTACCACATTCGCTCAAAATAGAAACTTCGTTAATCATGTTTCCTTTTATGTGCAGCAAACGGTGAAAACTGGCATATTACGTTTTCGACAGCGTCTATAGTCGCTATAACAGGTTCGCTGTAAAAGCACGAATGAGCAGTTGGAATGTTGAATGATTTTGAGCGGGAAATTGCTGATGAGGCAACTCCATACGGATCCTGAGGTATCTGTTTTTGCTGAAACGCTTCCTCAAGTAAGGCTTTTGTTTATTGAAGTGATCTTAAAGCAGATGTGGGCGCACTTATGGGACATCGGCTACTAGTTGCCGCATGGCAAACAAACTGCAGTTACGAAATGTGGCGAAGTACACCGAAGACAGTCAGTGGGCACGAACACACACAAATACGAAGCTCGGCAGAGAGAGGGAGATGCAAATGACAGAAAGGCAGGGAGGTTAACGAGAGTTCGGCAGATGAATTCTGGAAGCCACAGAAATGGGCACATGAACATACAGGATCATTTATGAGCGTGTACAGTTGCACAAATAAATAAAAGTAGTCGACAGTGTTCACTGATACGTCGCACACACCCGCCAATAATAGCGCACAAAAGAATGGGCTCTGTCGAAGCTCCTAATTTCAACTATCTTTCAGACAAAACTTTGTTTTACAAAGTCATAAACGAATACTTTTTTTTCTTATCTTTTACAGCTTCGGCTTACTGAGATACCGCGAGTCTGTTAGCAGATATTAGATAAGCTACTGTAATGTCGCTGACTCAATGATGCCTTTGCAGACCTTAATCTTTGAGCGTCCCTGTTAAAAGACCGAGCCATTTCTGCACTCGCAATATTTCTTGCCTCTTTCATAGTTTTAGCAATTCCACTTGTTTAGAGGGAAGGTCTGCGGGCCACCTAGCGTCCTTGAAGTCACCTTCAAGTATGACAGATCGCCCAAACGTCCCCCCCCCCCCCTCCGCCACTTCAAGACGTGTATCTTTCCTGTTGTCAAGCGCGGACTAGTCCTTCTCGATGCACTTACACGTCTACCCTTAATACCATGCAGTGCTGTGGGGTCTAGAGGCTGTGGCCTAGCAGATAATCGTGGGTTCGCGCCCCTTCCCAGTGAGGTTCGCACGTCTATGGCTGCTTTTACTCCAGGAACACCTATCAGACGGCGGTGGAACACTCGTCACGTGGCATCTATCCACCACGGTCAGTGCAGGCGCAAGTGCTTCAAGGAATCACGAAGGCGCCCTATACAGGACTTGTTGAAACCAAACAACGCGTCCTCCTGAACACAGACTAACACCTGAACGTGCGCCGTATAACTTCCGCAGCACTGCATACATTTAGTGACAACGCCCGCACTGCGCGCACCTGCCGGGCACGTTTAGCCGCATCCCCCCGATCCACGGCCAACCACGCCATGTGCCTGTCGGTAGACTCCACACCTCGCGTCGCCCCTTTGTCTTTACTTAGGTTTTCGTACTTCAGTGTTTCCTTATTTTTTTCGCCAGTCTGCGCGCCTTTTTCAGGTTTGTTTGCTGCTTGCCAGCACCGCTGAACGCGCGTCTTCTCGGTGCCCTTCTCTACTTGCAGTTGTCGCTCGCTTCGTCGGAGCGGTAGACCGGAACCAAGAACGCCCTTTATTCTTACTTTTTTTTCCCGCCGCTCTGCAGCGTGTCGTGGCCATGTAAAGCTGACATGGAAGTACTTCTGAACTCGGAGTTGCCGCTTCATCGATGTCACATTTCCGCTGGTCGCACATAGCTTGTCCCGCGTACGTGATTCTCTATTATATTGATCAACAATAGCAGCACTGTGCTTGATTTTAACTAATGAGCATATTTAGCTGAGCTGAAAGGCATCGATGTGACAGCAAACGATCCTTACATGGAACTGTGCAACTAACTCTTCAGTGGTGTGTATGTCACTTGTCGCTCTATCGTAATGCGTCATTTAAAGTAGCTTGAGTGAGCGCAAATGACCGACCGGATGTCTTTTGAAATGTGTATTCTGTGAAGCGCGAAGACATGGGATCGTCGAGGAGTACTCACTGAACTAGACGACTGTAGACTCTCAACAAGATGGAGGCAGGTGAGAGTACCTAAGTAGAAAAATAATGACTGAATTAATGAAGCGTTTGTTACAGATACCTCTAGCCTCACCAAAAAGAAGGGCCAGCGGAACATGTGAGAATAGTGTGGGCCGGTTAATGACATGGCTTGCGCTCAGGATTCTCGCCGCGAAGTGGTGTATGTGGCTGATCTGTCCGGAAAAGGCACGAAGACAGTGCTTAGTACAACCGCTATGACTATCCGCCTCCTACAGCTTTCGATTAACCTGATTTCGATGGGGCCTAGGTAACGTAAGGAAGTTCGTCTGAAGTTGTCAGGTGAAGGACAGGATTGAGTGAATGGGTCCTGAAAATAAAATAAGCCTCAGCCGTCCAGCAGGCCGAGGAAGCCGCGAGAGCTCAAGGGCTCATGGCCGACATATTGGCGGGGATATTGGCCGAATCGCCGAAAAACTCGCCGGTCTTTTCAATAAAGTTCTTCTTTGTTTTGCAGGATGTTGTGACGATGAGGACAGTCAGCCGTTGTTTGGTCAGCTCTTTTGCCACGGTGAAAATTTAGCCCATAGTATCCTGGTAGCGCGCAATATTTCTGAGCTGTCTCCTGCTGGGGCGACATTTTGGCTTACTAGTGCTTTATTAGAATTGATGACAAAAGTATGTGGAATTCCCGCCGTAGGGAAAACTGATGCACGCTGGCAAGAATTTCCGCCTCCCTGGGGAAAAGGGAAAATAAGACATCATCGGTTCGTAGCAATTGCTACAAAGGAAACGCATTCGGGTTCCTCGAAAGAAAAGCCTCATACTTGCAGGAAAATTCGTCCTGGTCCGGGACTCGAACCCGGGACCACCGCCTTTCCGGGGCAGCCGCTCTACCACCTGAGCTAACCAGGCGGCTAGCAGATGGCAGGGCGAAGTCGAATTTATCTACAACACGAAGCAAAGGCAAGAGTTTGACGTAGTAGTTCTGCGAAAACCCGCAAGGTGGAGAGAAGTAATGAATAAAGTAAAAATCAGGCATCCACCCGTTCATAGCAATTGCTACAAAGGAAACCCATACGGGTTCCTCGAAAGAAAAGCCTCATAGTTGAAGAAAAATTCGTCCCGGTCCGCGACTCGAACCCGGGACCGCCGCTTTTCCGGGGCAGCCGCTCTACCACCTGTGCTAAGCGGCCTCCTTGGAGACTGTGCGCAACCCACAGAAAGCTCCAAATTCAAACGCTGCTTCAAGTAAGTGAAGATAGTGCCAGCAGAGGAAGGTCTGCTATGCATGATTTCGCTGTTGTTTTCACCGGTGTCGTGCGACGTCCGCTCCAATGTCGCCAGTACGTGTGTTGTTTGCGATGCCCTGGAAGACTACGAGCTTGCATCGGATGTCTGCGGAGCTGCTCAAGTAGCCATTTCAGTGCAGGTGCTTACGGTTCGCCAACTTTAACGTCGCCTTCGCGTACAGCCGTGAGACGCGTTCGGATCCCCTGCAACCATAACGCGGCGAGCACAAATAGGGGGCTTCGCGTCTACGCTTTTATTTTCTTAATCCTAAACAGTCTCCGACTGCGTGCCATGTAGTAAGAAAGAAAAAAGAATAAAGCAATCCCGTGGATACGCCTCTCGCTTTGTGCATAGTCTCGGCAACAAAACGACTGTTGCTTTTATCGTGATCCGTTTGGGACTAAGCGTTTTGAACAACAGCTCACCGAAGCGAGACATGCACGGCTCAGTTGACCTGACGGTGTGCGCTTTATGGGTAGAAGGTGGGCAGAGAAACGCGCTTATCGTTGTCCATTTCCGGTGCTTGAGGAAACGGTGCGCATCGGATCACCAGTTACGTAGTAGCAACGAGCGCGTTGAGAAAGGCCCGCTTGACCTTCGTCCCATATATCGTGCACACCACAGTTCTGATAGATGTGAAAAACTTTAATTTTTGTTCTAGCGCATTCAAGTGTACCCTTTGCGACTAGCAGAAGTGCACGTGTGTGCACACTGATGGCTCAACGGCTACAATGTGGTTATAGCTTTTGGTGTTCCTTTTCTTGGTGCACGTGGAAGTCGCTAACTTTCACATGTGACGTCTTCGACGGCATCAGATCAATACTTATGGCGGTAGTCATTCAAGTCCACTCAGTCACAATTAGGTAGTGCAACTTAATAGATTCGAAGCAAGGCAACTGAGCATGCTTGCGGCGTCCTCCAACCTCGGTTTATAAACTGACGCAAGAGTTAGGTAGTTACACTTGAATCGGAAACGAAGCTGTTATAAATTCCTGGGTTGCTATTCCGGACGTTGGCAGATTCCGCGGTATTGAATAATTCGTCATCTTGTCAGCTCCGATTGATTCACACGGCTGTTACGGCCTCCTTGGTTGGCTCAAAGCGCCAAAATGTCGTAATTTGAAACTGTCCGGTAAAACAGCCCTGTTGATTGTCATCATAGTAGGAAGCACGCATGCGCAGAACTAAGGAACTCTTAATCTGACACCTTTTTCGTGTCCAGCTGCAAGAGCGAGCCCAAAACGAACTTGGTACATCTGTTACTCAAGAGGCGTGCACTTTGATGCCAAATTTCGAGTTGTATACACAGGGTGTCCCAGCTAACTTTAGCGAGAGTTTAAAAATATGCCGATGCTCCTTAAGACCACGCCACCAAATGTATGTTGCTGACCATTGTATACAGTAAGTCACACTATTTTTGTACTCTGTTTAGTTCCATAGTTAGTCAAGATTAATTAACCAACTTCTGAAGCAATGAAGTTAGGCAAAAAATTCTAATTGGAAAGGTGTCGAGTGCGTTTCTAAACGTCCGATTAAACAGGTTCTAACTTTCTATCTATTAGGCATTAGTGTTTTTCCGCTTATTGCAGATGCCCGCGAAATAAAAAAAAAAATACATGTGTCATGCCCGCTTGCGCGTCGTGACTGCAGCGCTCTCAAACATTTCTCCTACAAACTAACATAGCAACCAGCAGGGTGTGCTGTCGCATAAAAGGCGACAGGGCAGCGACGCAGGCGTTGACTGCACGATTTACGCCACCACTGGGCTTCCCTCGTGGCGGTTCATGATAGCGATGAGCAGGCGCGGCGGCAGCGCACCCGGCTAAATGCTATATGTTCATTTGTACGCGGAGCGTTTTCAATCACGGCGCGCAAGCGGGTATGCGACGTGGTATATATATATATATATATATATATATAGTATTTCGCAGGCATATGCAGTACGCGGGAAAACATTAAAGCCTAATAGATGGAAAGTTGGAAACTGTTTAATCGGACGTTTTGCTAAGCGCTCTACAACCTTATAGTTCGAATTTTTTGCCTTACTTCATTACTTCCGAAGTTGGTTAATTAATCTTGATTAATTATGTAATTAAGCAGAATAAAAAAACAGTGTGACTTTCTATATACAATGGTCAGCAACATGTATTTAGTCGCGTCGTCTTAGAGTGCATTTGCATATACTTAAACTCTGGCTAAACTTAGCTGGGACACCCTGTATATACCGTATACAGCATCCGCGGTAGGTATCCCCGATCACCGTCGCATTTAGTCTTCGATTCGTCAACTTAGATTAGAAGCAGCGTACGCAAGTAGCTTACTCTATAGGGCAGACTAAGCCGCACTAACCTTTTTGCAAGTGTAGAAATTTGTGAGAGAACGCATAAGTTTTTGAGAAGCTCTTTGCTGATACTTAGACGTATTTTTGAAGTTAACAATGACTGGTCTGACTGGACATCTTGTAATCTTGAAAAAGTGCTTGGGCCGTTAAAGGGATTCACATGGATGAGGAGAGCCGTGACAGCTTTGATATTCTTCTTGAAGACTAATGACCCTTCATGTAGTTATTGATGCCAACTTCGTCGCGCGTTTCCTCTGGCTCTCTTTTTCCTTTTTTTTTGCTTGCTCGGAATTTTTTATCATTTTCTTGTTGTGTTTAGCTGTATTTTTGTCGTTGTAATAGGCAATCTACTGTTACCTAAACGGCATTTGCGACAGCTGTTGTTTCACGTTCTTGTTCCTTTATTTTTCTCGGGCGTAAGAGGATAATTCTTGCGAAGCCGGTGACATCAGTTGTAAAAATACAGTAGTGACATGAATTGATCAATCAGTCGGTGACATTTTGTTGCAGCAGCACGGAAAACGCGCGTTAAGATTCTGTTGCGTTAATACAAGCCGTGATCGGCAGTTTACTTTCCTTTACCGGTGTATTACTTTTTCACGTGTAATTAGGGAAGGGCATCAAAGAAGGGAGTCTCCGCGTTTTGGCACTATGACAAGACACCATCCGGGAATATGTTTGCGTGTGTCTCAAAAAGGTGCACTTTATAAGAACAGAAAATCTGTGTGTATGCATTTTTTGTTGTTGTTGTTGTTGTTGATTAATGGGTGCATGCGAGCAAAGAATGCAACCACACTGGCAAGTGCATGCTCTCAGCAGCAGTGGAACTTTATGGGGTCCGTTATTTCAACAAGCTCACCTATCGCCATCGTCTTTTATTTTTCCTCGGAACTTACATATCAATGTACCACTTCGTCCGTCTCCTTCCCCTTTCCTCTTCGATTTAGTGCAGTGATGTGTCAGTGTCAAAGCCACTGATTAACTTTATGTATCGGTAATGTTGCTTGGAGATATGAAAAAAAAGAAGAAGAAAACGTGATAGCGTCATTCCTTGTTAATTTGTTTCCCGACAATTGAAACTGCCAATGGCCACCCGTCTGAATCCCAATAAAATGAGTCGATCCTGCGCAAGAAGTTGAACTAGCAGCAGAGGGCGTACGAAACCTAATAAAGTCGTAGCAGCTTGGTAATGGGGATGACATACATGATAACAATGATGTGCAGTTCAGCGCTATTAACTTGCACCTTTGATGACCCACCCGACCAAACTGCAAAGTTAACTTAAAGGCATCAGGAATACCGCCGTACACCTATCATTTTATTAACTATAAATAAAAACGAAGAAGAAGAAAAACTCGGGCTGCGTTTTGTCAGTTCATCTCTTGCGCAAGACTAACCAGCGGTGCTTCAACTCTCAAAACCTAACGTTCCCCACTGACGACAGCGAGCAATTTACTCTAGTTACAAGTGGCCACGCGAAGACGCAAATCACTTTGGCCGTTTCTTAATGGGAGGTTGTCGGACTTTTGTACACAACAATTGCTATGATTAACGGTGACCGCGTTGACGGATTCGGAGGCAGCGTGACGTCAAAGATGGGCTGCCGGCGCACGCGACTGGGCCTAGCCTTGCATTACCAATTAAATGCATGAATGCAAAGCGTGTACTGTCTGGATGCCCGCATGGGCCGCTTCCCTCGTGCAATAAACTGCGTGGTCGCCACGAAGCAGCGTTGCATCAAATGCATCGTTTGCGTGCTGTGGCTGTTTTTCCGCATACCTGGGCACTGTATTCAGCGGACCCCCTGTGTTTTGCCGTGGCTTCGTCCCAGCCTAGCTATAGTCCAGCCCTGCCTCCCATCGTCGACCTCTGGCGCCCTTCAATTCAATGTGTCGATAGAAAGGATAAGCTTGCGACATTTATGCCTTGCAGTGTATCCTGGCTGCTGTCTTTGCCCTTGGCACGCGCTCTCCACGTCGAGTTGTCCGTGTGCACTGTATAGACACATAGACAGACGAAAGGTTGGGATTCCTGTTCGTTTTCCTGATTGCTCGGGCCACCATTCGTGGTGTGAGGTCTCGAAGTCACTTCCCGTACCCGGATTGCGAAAGAGTGCAGAAGTCTTGGAACGACTTGCTCGCATGTTGGGGCCGGTCTCCGGGTGATAGAGGGCGCGATGTCAGAAATTGCAACGTAGGCGACAATAGGTCGATTGTGCAGTGCGCTTCAACTACACCGCGATTTAGAAGGGTGCTTGCGGGTGGCCTTTTGCCGGTCGCCAGGTATGAATTTCGTCGCGGTCATAAGCTTTTCTTTCGTACTTTTTCGTTAGCCCTAGCTGTAGCGTATCGCAGGAAACAGATGGGAGAACTGAAGTCACGTTTTGATCGCATCCCAACCTGAGGTCCCCGGCAGCGGTCAGTGGCCTTAAGGTTAAAGCTCACGAGTTGAATGCACCTGAGTGCCCCATGGTTTCTCGACTACTTGTGCTGTTCACAGCCCAATAAAATATAGCTGCTCACTGTGTTACCGTGTGGCGACTACACTGTATCACGTGTCTAATAACAAAGTCACGTATTAAAGTTCTCCTTCTCTGAACGATATATTTAGGCGCCGGAACCATGACTGGTAATTTATATGTGTAACTGAATCAGTTCTTCACTTAAGTCAGTGTCCCGAAAGTGATAATAAATGAGACATTTCATAACATAATCGACACAAAGAAAGCCGTTTTTTCGCAAAACAATAACGAAAGGGAAAGCCTGGATGTGAGGTACATAAAATTAATTAAGATGGTGAAGTCGAGGCCTACCGCCTGCTACTCTGCTTCGCTTGCTATCGCACCCAAATATTCAATGCCTAACGGAATGAAATATAAGAATGTGAGCGCTAAGGGACCATGAATTGTTAAAACGAATGTTGAACCGTGCTAAGGAAAAAGAAAAATTCACTCACTGATGGCTCGGTGCAACGGAAACCAGTACATTGGAAAAATAAGACATGTCAGTTACTTTGACTGTTTAACAACTTGCCGAAAACACCAATTTCAGCATACGTAATGTGTTAACAGGAACCGGTGCACTTTGCTCATAATATGGAACTGATGCATGTTCTACTCATTGAACACATGCTCAGATGGGCGTAGACTAACATGCCTCGAGCTGCTGAACGTCGTCTCCGTTAATTGCTTTTTAAACGTCGCATTTGGTTCCGCACTTGTTCACAGGCGGTACGCTCGGAGCCATCAAATTGCAAGGCGAACCATGCTATCGGCTGTGAGGAGCTATTCGTACGTACATACACAAACTCAAGGCCTAGTAGATTGAGAACGCTGCGAGGTATTACACCTCAATATCTGATAAGCACTAACTCGTAAATTAAGCCATTCTTACCCGGCCAAAGTGCTCAGTCACCCATAAACACTCGCGTCGCTACGATGTGGCCGATAAAGACCTCCGACCGATTGCTCCAACTTAAACCTCAACCAGATCGAGGCCACATATAGAAGTAGTACGTACTCGCGGTTTCTCGATTTGACATCTCTATCACGCGTGAAATGGAAGACTCGCCCTGCGGCGAAGTCGAACTGCGTAATTGAGTGGTGCGATTAACGCGTCATCGAATTGTGTAGCCACTTCGCTGGAGGGCATTTGTCACATCTGGGACGCCTATTTCGATTGCAGGTCAGCGAGGAACAACGTGTTCAAAAACGCGAATATTAGGTCGCCACACGCGCGGTGAACAGAAGCGGGAGGCGTAATTCTTTCGCAGCGCCTACATTTCCATAACATTTTTGTTGTATATAGAACGCCACTACCTTTCTTGCCAGCAAATACAAACGAAAAATTGAAATATTTTCTTCTTTGTGTACTAGGTGCTGCGCACAATTTGTTCCGTTAATTTTTTAAAATACAATCAAGCTTTACGGAGCAGTGAGTTAGGTCATGAACTACGTGGCTGTTGTCCGTTTACATTTTCTTTCACCTGGTGTTCATCGTCTCAGAAGGCAGTGACGGCACTTTTGTGCTTTCTCAGAACGTCTGGTTTGCGCGAGCGGCTTTAACTCAAGCACTGTCCGTACATGTCTCTACACCTTCTCTCTTCCTTCTCTATCTTCCCCTTTTCCCTTCTCCCAGCGTAGGGTAGCCAACCAGATCCTTGAGTGGTTAACCTCCCTGCCTTCCTATATTCCTCTGTCTCTCTCTCTTGCAACCACTCAAAGGCAGTGAAGAGCAATCGTTTTCCCGAAGGGTGTGCGAGTATTCAAAATTTCGAATGCGAAACGAACAGCAGGGGTTATTTGAATCGTATTCTATTGAATAGTTTACTATTAGAAGTTGTTGAATATTGCTTTCTTTCGAATATATAAGAGGTAAAAAGATTTATTGGAGTTTCAGGCGAGAGAGAATGATAAGGGTGAGGACTGTTCTGAAAGGTTCTGCTGCCGGCTGGAGGTGGTTGTTGCGTAGGAGAAGGCAACGGTTTCTGCTCAAACGCATGGGGGCAGGTAACTTGTGCTCCATAGTTACCAGTCGTTCAACAAGAATGCCTCGCTTTTAGGCACCCTGTTTACGAATTTGTTTCAATTTATTGCTTGGTCGGTCTGGCAATGTTTTCACTCCTTTAAAGCCATGTGCGGTGCTGTACACTGTAAACGAAAATAAACCCAGCTGAGAGTTTTTAAGAGGTGATGTGCCCTAAAACCTCCCCTCCTCAAATATTTACTCCGATGTATGGGAGCAAAACAGCGCCATTCCCTCGTTTCACTCCGCTGGCTAGCTGCGGGAGTTTTAACGCGACATGACGCGATTTTACTCCGCTTAAAAATCTTGTTCTCCCGTGAAACTCCGACAGGGAGTTTTAGAAAACTCCCCTCCGCCGGTCACGTGGCGCTTCCCATGAGGCTGTGCGCCTCGCCAGCGACCGGGCGCGTTCGGCGGAGCGGGCAGTGCTCATGGCTGACGGTTTGTTTACGTCTGTGAAGTGTCGTTCCGTGACAGCGTTTCGTCAATTTGTTTCCCGTATCTCCTTCCAGAAAGTGTTATAGGCATGCCTGAAGCTCACTGTATCTCAGCTTCAAGTACATTAGCTATGATCACTTTGCTGACAACGATGATTGCAAGAGCCACGTTTTCAAGTGCGGAAAAAGGCTTAGGTATACCTCGAAGCTGCTCACTGGCTCGTGATGTCGGTTCACGTTCTGACTGTGTTTTCGTGCTGCGTCACCCTGTCTTGTGTTCTTCAGTACGTGAAATGCGACTTCTATGTCCTTTTTGAGTACATGCTGACAACGTCCCGTGTAGTGTTTGAAAGGACCGCGTAGCAATGGCAACAGCAGCCACTGTTCGAGCGACGACATCCGTGCTAGTCGCGCATGAATGGCGTAACCCAAGTTCGTTGCGGTGCTGTGTTGCCAGTGAAAACGACCGGAGTGCAAGCAACTGTTTTTTATTTATCTGTGAACGGATATCCTCGCCCGAAGAAAAACGGTAGGACATAAGTATGCGTGCTGAAAATAAAGCTTCTTATTGAGCGATGTGAATCGAATTGTTATCGCGCATATAGGTTATGGTCACGTCGTTGCTTCCGATATTGCATTAACATTACGCTCTATCCGAGACACTGATTTAGACGCATGCCTGCTGGCTCCGAGTTTAGCGATTCACTCGCCAGATCAGCGATGTAGCTCCTTTTCGCAACCGAGACAGATTGCTTGGACGCAGAGCAAGTAGTGCGGTGTATAAAATGTATGTCTGCGCATTTTTTGGTGTCACGTCGGCTGCTGCGGGTCATGCTCACACGTAATAATTTCTTGCTACGCTTCCACTATATCGCAAAAATTTAATTTTGCTATGCAGCACATGCACTTACATTTTTCTTGCTTACTGTACCTAACGCACTACTTTTTGGCCGCGAACGCCGGCAGTGTGCGAAGTCGCTTCAGCACTCACAGACTGGCATGATAATTTTGAAAAATAACGCCATTAACTTTTTTTCTCTCACTATTTTGAATTAACAGTTTTGTGTTGATTAAGGTATTCTGTTAATTTCAAAGAGGCAGATCTCGTATAAACGAGCATGTGAGTCTTAATTCTGAAAACAGCACAGCTGCTCCCTAGGCGGTTTCGAGGCACACAGTATCGTGGCTATATATACTGGCACCGTTGCTTCTTTGAGTATCGCGTGTACGTGTGATGTCTTTCAAATTTGTGCATTGGGCGTTTCTGGAATGTTTATGTATGTTATGATATATGTGCTTTCATTGACTTGTTTCGTCGAATTTGACGCGGTCTCGTGGGCATATTTCTAAATTTGACCAGCAGCCTCTGCATGTAAACATGATCGCGCAAACTCACGCGATGCCTCTTTCGCCTCTTTTTATACTCCCGTTGCACCTCGAAAAAACTCCGTCAATTGCAAAGCAAAAAATAAAGAAAAGACAGAAAAAAAACTCCCATAATTCCACGCAAAAATTCCGCTCGTACGGAGTAAAAATTCTACTCCGATCATACGGAGCATAATAAACTCCGAACCGGGGGGTCGCTAGAGGACAAGCAGTATACTCCCACCTCGGAGTTATTTCCGTTTACAGTGTAGAGCAACGTTTCTCTCCTTCAGCTAACACAACGCCGCACGTGCATCTGTTTATATGTTGTTTTCTTGTTTCGTTACAGTCGTGGTGCCGCAGATAAATGAAACCAGTTTATCATTTATAAGCCCCTCAGCTACCTGACTTCCAATTTTGATTGGCAGTACATGCACGTGTCGACGTATATAAGTCTCATTTCTATTTCTTTTTTTTTTTCAATGGGACTCCGTGAGAATCTCATAGTTCATGTTCCATTGGAAATGAACAAAAATATGTACTCGATATTTGGTTCAGTGATAGTTCTCGAATATTTCTATTCAACTCGAATAGAAAATTTCATTATTCGAGCACCCCTACTTTGTTTCTGCCAAAGTTTAATCTAGTCTTATGTTCAAATTATTTTTTTTCATAGCCCTACGTTTTCAGTTATCTTATTGCGAAAGTGTTCACTGCAGGCTATATAAGGTATATCCTTCTAAGACGCGAAAACTGCTTAGACATACAATTACTTTCAAGTCGGTTCTTACGAGCGAACTCTTTCTTACAAATGTGAAAATGGAACTTTTTTTTTTTGTTTAAATACCATGGCTATTTGCTTAAAGCATTATCTTTGTACGTGGACATAGTAACCGTCTCTTCATGTTGGTTATAGGAAAAGCCTCTGTTCTTTGCTCATAAAGACACACACGAATATGTAACATCGTGTTCTGTGTAGGCAAGTTATCTCGTGGCACTGAAAACTCATTTAGCAGCTCCTTTTCGTTGTCTGTGAAGCTAGGACGGCTTATTAAACTGAAATCAATTTTTCTCTAAAGTTCGGGGCCAGAACATGACTGTACCACGTACTTCCGTACACCTCCGCAAGCATCTGACTTCATATTCGGTATAAATATTGTACGTACTTGTTCTTTTAGTTTATTTCGAAAGAGGTCTCAGGGGAATATTAATGCTGGTGTCTATTTATTTTGCGGAGAAGGGCCACCGACAAAGCAAGAACGTCACTTGATAGTGCAACCACACAAGCACCCCACGGTTTGCTGTGACGAATGGGCTGGAAATACAACATACCTGTACCTGCTTGCGGTCATGTTCATTGAGAGCTACCTCGGAATAACTCCCGTCTCGTTTTATTTTCTTTTTCACCCTTGTTTGGGTGCATTAGGTTATGTGCTCTTTTTCTTTCTTTTAACGTGGGTGTTGGTCATATTGAGCGTTATATCTGAAATAGATGGTTTTGGGGCGATTCGATTGGTATTTTGAACCCGTGCAGTTCTCTTAGACGGCTAATGCCATGCATGCGCGCACTGTACTCCCCACGATACTTAGAAGAACCAAGTAGAACCAGTGCTTACTTCCTTGAAGCGATACCCGGTGGTTTTAGCTTAGGTTACGCTGACTGGACAAGGCATGATGGAGTGTTGCGTTTGATTTATCGCCGGTAAGCCGACCGAGCAGCATCTGACAGCCTGCGCTTCTCTTTCCCCCCGTAGGAGTCGCAGACGGGATTTTCTCTGCTTATCGTCCGACATTTGGCCATTGCCTTTGGTCGTCGGTCATAGACTCGTGTGCTGGGAGGTTTGCGACCCGCCGGTGGGATTTAGTGAGACAGAAAGCAATTTCAACTGACCTGGAGTTGCGGGGCCCACAGTAGTGCCGTCTATGCAGTCATCGGTGTCTACAGCCCCTTACGCAGCGACGAAACCGCTAACTTTTGTGTTAAATAGTGTGGGGTAGCACTTATGAAAATCATCCGAGTACGAACCACCACTCGCGCAGGCACGCAAGCGGGCGGACCAGCGCGTGGAACAGGGGATTAACGATGAGCGATGATTGCTTTTGTAAGATAGGGAGGGAGCGTAGAGGAGAGGTAAGAAAGAATGTGTATTCTGAGTTTCAGAGCTGTACCACACGCTATGCGGTGTTCCGTAGAGGGGACCCGCCGCGGTTGCTCAGTGGCTATGGTGTATATATAGGCTGCTGTCGCGGGATCGAATCCCGGCCACGGCGGCCGCATTTCGATGGGGGCGAAATGCGAAAACACCCGTGTACTTAGATTTAGGTGCACGTTAAAGAACCCCAGGTGGTCGAAATTTCCGGAGTCCTCCACTACGGCGTGCCTCATAATCAGAAAGTGGTTTTGGCACGTAAAAGCCCCGGAATTTTTTTTTCCGTAGAGGGGTGTGTAGATTAATCTCGACACACGTTCTTTAACGGGCGCAGCGATTTCAGCTCACAGGTATTTCTTTATTATTATTTTTGTCCGCAAGCAGGTAAAGCGACAGCTGCTTGTCAAGTCGGTGACTTCCTAAACAGAAACAAAGCACCTCAGTCATTCAAGTGGCATGATAGGTGTTCTTAAGGCGAATTAACAACGTTTCAAGATCAACGGCACGAAGGCACTCGTATCGCGATGAAATGGTCGTGAAAATAGCTGGATTCGTGAGCCTGAGTCATCGTTGCATAATATTGGATAATACTCTCGTATTCCCACTGCGAAAAAATCTAAATGAAATGTACTATTCACAAATAGACTAGGCGAAAATAGAAAGGAAGAGGATAAAAAGAGAGACGAACAAAACAAAGATATCGTTGTAATAAAGACATCGTTGTCTGTTATATGCAGAAGTGTGAAAGCTTGACTACTAAAGCGCCGGTGTGCCAACAGATTAAAAGAAGCACATTTCTGGGATAGAAAGAAATAACAAAGCAGATGAAATTAATTAAATGGAGTTTTAAGAAAGTAAGTCGGCAGACTAATAACCGGGACAGAAGGGGGGAGACTCTACTTCAAAGGTATACGAAGCAAAACAAAGCACCTCATTGTTGTTGTTCGTACAGCCTTACGGGCACACCATTCGCGATATTACTCACTGCCAGGGCTCGAACGCGTTTGCGAGAACTAGGAGGAAATGTGCCAAACATTTGCATCTCGACGGAGTCGTGGACTGCGGCGATAAGGCGCTCCCAACAGTCGCGGTACTTTGACTGCGAGCGGCGTGACTGGCAGCGTATATACAAGCGTGGAGGCCTTTGTGAGGCAACCCCGCGGGCAGCGTGACGTTTGCTCCAGAACGAGCGAGCGTTAGGCTCCGATTGCTCCAGCTCACGCCGTGTCGAAAACACCAGGCAGTGCCTATGAATGCGCTTCGCCTGTACAGAGAGATTATAAGTGAAACACTTTCCCGCAGTGTTTCAAAGGCCAACTATAGATTGCGCCACATGGCACCGTTGTGCTGTCACGTGCCGCGTGGGTATACGTTCGCCCTCTACCGTTCATTAGTGGGGCGCAGTTTGCTGGCTATCTGATTGCATTCCTCAGGAAGGCCGAAAGCGGTTCCTACCTTACAAGACATTGGCTGCTCTCACCATCAATGATAAAAAAAAAAAAACAGCACGATGAGCATGCGCGTGCGTGCTACACAGATCGTTAAACAAGTACAGGTTTCACGGCAACTAAGCCCAAGTGGCAAAATACGTTATCTAAGGTCGTCATTATCATCATCATCACAATGTCATCGTAATATGACGTCCACAGCAAGACGAACACCCCAAGGGATCTTCATTGCCGTTGTCCGAAGTCAGCGTATACTTCATCCCTTCCGGCGCTGTTTGAATCAGTTGGTGTCGCGTGCGGCGGAAGGATTTGGAGATGTTTTAGCTCGTTCTCTGTGAAATTTACGGGATGTCAATTCATACGGCGTCGTCTACGGACCACTGTGTAGCTTTCTTGGTGGAGCGGTAAATACAGTATGTGGAAATTTCTCTCCGCTGCGTAAACATGCGGTGCATGTTATGAGCCGCTGTGTGTTTGCGTGTTCTGAACTATTTTCGCTTTATCGGTTTTTATTCAATGAAGAGCAGCGGCGTCTACGAAGTGCCAGCGTCAATTGGAAAATCTTTTCCCTATCTGATCGCATGGCGTAAGAAATGAAACATAGGAGTGCTCGCGTACGCGTCCAACCAAATGCAACACTCTGAAACATCTAAGCGCCAATCGTTATAAAATATTTGCGTCAGCCTCAGGCATCGTTGTCACGCATTTGAAGTCTCGTAGACCCGAGATCACTATTCCATGTCGACGTTAGCCTCCTTAATGACTCCGACAGGGTTGCTCAACGCAACGATTACTGTCGTTGGTAAACCAGCATAATACATATAAGTTTCGAGCTTTGGCTTTACCTTTGGTCCTGTAAGGTAGTAACATCCAAAGGGGACAGCGTAAATATAATTTGAAGGCCATTTGTGAGGGCATAATTTCCATAAAACAGATGAGTGCGTCGTATACAGAGGGCGGAAGCAACCGCACAGAAAAAAAAGGTCGCTTTTCATCCTTTTATCTGGAAAACACAAACGCACACGGACACACATGCCGGTTAACGCCGCAATAGCACCTCGCATGATCACGCCGCATGCTTGAACCATGCGTTACAAAGTACAAACAGATCTATAACCCAGCATCTACCACTGCTAGAACGCTCGCGCAGTTCGCAGCCGTTCGCTTGACCATTCGACAAGTATGATTGCCACTAAATGGTATGTTATTAGAGATCAAAACTGTTTTATTCGTGGGCGGGAACGTCGTCCAATAAACGAGATAGTCGCGAATCGTAACAATTTGAGCGACACAGATAACGATTTGACGTCTTGTCGAAGTAAACCGCACAGCTAATTCTGCAGCTGGATGGTACCCGCGCTGTTAGGAACGTCGTACGTTTCCCAACTACTCACTGCTGCTAAAACCGCAGCTTAGAATTACGCTGAGAATGCTGCAGTAAGGTCACATTAATGAAACAATTTTTCGGAAATACATAACTGATCTCGGAGGATGACTGTAGGCTCAAACACGCACGCACGCATTGCGTTGGGTGCTCCGTACAGCTCAACACCAGCAGAAACTCCGGTCATGGCAAACTTAAATCACTTCAGTACGTTTCACAGAATCGTTTCCCACGTAGAAGACGCCACGTCATACTAAATGGACTGCGCGAGCGCGAAAATAACCACCTGAAACTGCCGCCGAGTGAATGAATATCTGGCACACAACACGGAGTGCTCGCCCAAGCCACCATGTCGTCTGCCGATATGTAGCGCCAGCGGCCTACGCCATAGGGCGGTGCCCACGAAAAAAAAAAAGAGAAAAAGAAGAAGAAAAAAATATACCGCACATTGGGCTGACAACTAACATTCACTGTAGTTTTGCATCGTCAGCTAATTTTTCCCTCTTTCCTTTGCCCCGTGTCTCCCAAAACCTTTACCCCAGTTGTGGAGTAGCAGGCCAGAGTGAAGCTTCTCAGGCCGACCCTTCTACCTTTCCTATCATTAAGCTTCTGTCTCTCTCTCTCTCTCGCCCATGCTTCCTTTTGATGAGCACATATTCTGTTACTTTATTAATAGACCACCTTTTATCGATTCTACGCATTATACATCATCTGCTAAACTTTACTAGTTCTTTGAAGTCCAACTTAAGTATCATCCGCCCGCTTTTGCTCTCTAGAACACACCGCCGTCTTCCTGTCTCTTCACGTCACGGCCTCTTATTTTTCGTTCGATCACGCTTTAGCGCATCTCCTATGCTCTCCTATGCATCTCCTATGGCTTCTTTATTCCAGTTTTGACCTCATCGCCTAGTTTTTGCAAAATGCACTCTCTGCATGCTTTCAGCTGGTTCCGGAAGAGGAAGAGCTGCCACACACGCACAGCCTCTTCTTCGGCGGGTCAAGTGCAAGGCCGATATTTTCTGCAAGCTATGCCACCTCACCGTTACCCCGTCATCCCTGATCAAGTTAGGCATCTGCAACATCGTGAGTCGAACGGTTACAAACTCACAGCATTCTGACACCGGCTAAAGGATAACGAACCAAGTAGTGCGTAACGCGGCGTGCGGAAACGTTCAGCTTACCCGCTAGGGTACGGGCAGTTTTAATTCTTCACACGTCGGCCAGCCTAATCGGTTAAGATGCTTAACCTCGGCGTGCTTTTAATGATAATTCCTGCCAGACTTGTTTTGTTCAGCACTTAAAGCGCGCTCCCATGCGCCTGCACCCGAACCTGGCCACCCGAGATCAGTTCAGGAAGCGGGAGGTGCAGCCACGACTTTCGTGACTTCCCCGCGGGACTGGATGTCGGGTCATGACCGCTCGCTGGGGCTTTGAATGTTACACCCTCTCCTTCGCATCTTACTCGCCTATCTGCATGCCTAAATTAGTGCATGATAAATGCAGCAGTACGGGGGTTGCCAGAATCACACGCACGCGTGCTATGTTTACCTGTGCTCCCGGCACTTACCAGGTGAGCGAGCAAGACAATCCCAGTGGCAGGCAGAGGAAACGAGGCCTGGTCATCTTGCATGCGCAGTCAATAACGTATGATGCTTGCTAAGTGCGTAATGGTGTTTGAGACAATCTTCGGTCTTGTAATCAGCAGGTAGAATGGAGAGCTGCCCGTGCAAATGTTGAAGTACGCAAAGAGAGACACCAAATGAAAGAAAAACTGGGAAGTTAACCAGAGAACATCTCTGGTTGGTGACCCCGTGCTGTAGAAAAAGCAAAAAAAAACCCTACAAAAAGGCAGAGAAAGGAAAACAGGGGAAATGAGAAACTGAGATTGTCTGTGTGAAGGCTGCCACACACACTCTGCCGACGTGTCACATCCGTCACACAGATACTCAGTGTTACACGCAAGGACCTGCAGCATTTCAAGCCTACATTTGAAACATTGAAATGTGGGAAATGCTGCTTCGCGTCCGCATACCTTGGGCGCACACTTTGCAACTGACGGTCAGGTTGATAGCTTGAAACCAGCCAAAGGCGCAGAATCTGCCGTTCTCAGGTACCTTGTGGTGCCTCGAGTTTCTCCCACCGAGCTTCGTTTCTTTCCGCTATCAGGGGAACGTAAGTTCTTTGCATGACCGACAGCCGACCTTGTCTCTAAATAAGACGCATTCTCTCGGCTTCTGAGGACACGGACGAAGATACCTTTCAAACAAAGTTATATTCATTCATTCATTCTCGGCAGGCACGAACCCAGGATCTTTTTTTCAAAGGGAGGGGGGGGGGGGGGAGGGGGGAGGACCCCAAGGTAACTTTTTTTATGCACACGAGGGGCGGGTCTACTTTTACTAGTACAAATGTTAATACTTCCCATCGCTCGCTATGAAGGTGCGTGAACCCGCAAAACAGAAAAGAAATAAGGTGTATATATCTCACAAGTACGCCTGCGACATACACCTCTGTTTTACTTGGCGAACGAGGAACCGAACCAAATTGACTCGCGCAGGAGAGAAACGCAGGAAGGACACAGCCAAGAACAAGTAAACAAGCGAAAGCGTAAATTTCTTGTAGTGTTTTTCTAATGAGCTCTGGAGGAATTATAGTGAAATACATATTTGCGGAACAATCATAGTTATTTTGGGTCCCTCGCTTACTGTTCTACAAGGTGAAGCACTAAAGCCCATTGAGTTTCATAGAGTAATTGCTAGAGGGAGCTCTGGCGGTAATGTCCACGGAAGCTGCAATGGGAGCGGTAGAGCCAGCGTGGGAATTACAAGGATGTGCCTCAACTTCGTTCTTCCGGCTTCATACGGCATCGTGACTTGGTAAACTTGTCATTTTCAACGATGTACTGCGCAGTAAATAATTAAGCAAACATTATCAAAACTGTCCGACCTCAGGATTCGAACACAGGACCTCTAAGCACAGACGCCCGATATTGATACCATTACTCCACTGTCGCATGCATAGACAAGTGGCATATAACGCCCTTATGAATTTATCGCGGGCCCGCCAGTGCCTGGAGACGCTATATAGGCGCGTTTCAATTTGGCCACCTTGACAAGCTGAACCGTTGCAATTAGTAGCGATCGTCTGTGTTAGCAGGGTCTTCCGTACTTGGAAAAGTATACATTGCTCTTAAATTTACAACAATGAAGGCATACAAAGCGTAATAAACGAATCCACAAGCAGGAAGATCAGACTAATCCATGTACTTCCCATCGTTCCCATGGTGGTTCAGCGATTGCAGTGCCAGAGTTCCCTTTAGTACATTGTAGGGAACTCTGTGCCAAAACCAACTCGTATTGTTATTTGGGAAGATGAGTAATGATTCGTGGCCGCCAATCCCGTATAACCGCGTAGAGCGTGGGACGCTGTGGTTCTAGACGTACTGCGCCCTCCGGGGAAGGTTAGAAAAACACCCACATAAGCACAGCAGAGAAGTGCCTACGTCGGGAGTCTCGGCTGATATCTGTAAAAGCGCCATTCAAAACATGTGGAATCATTCTCCACTTCCGGCGGCATTTTCTGTACTTTCTTTTTAAATAAAAAGATTTTCATTCCCGTAAAATATTTTCAAACTGCTAAATTCGTTAATTTTTGCTTTTCTTTCCTGTTTGGCTTTTACTTCGGCTCTCTCACTTAGTAGACCGCTTAGTTTTTAAATTTCTTGCGACTCTTCTTTCCCGTTGCCACTTTTGCACGAAAAGTACTCTACAATTAGGGGGACTAGCAGACGAGGTAACGGGTGACATTCATATTGCTTATGGGTTAAACAGTTATTGCAGGGTTTGATTGAAAATTTGAAATTTTTAGGGATGATTATGAAACGCAGATCGTTGAAGAGATATCAGTGGGGCCTTTCTAGCAGCAGCACCTTCAGATTTCGAAACAAACATCGAAATAATGAGAAAGGCGAGAACATTCCGCCATTTTTTAGTGGGTAAAATATCAATCTGTATCACGCCCAGAGTTCGGTGTCTTTTCCCTTGACCCGGTCAGCGATTGCTTCAAAGCCTTGGTCATAATAATACGGTAACAGCGGCCGAGGGTTGACCGCCGAATAGCTGTCAAATCTCAAGATTGATTTGGCGGTGCTTCAGGAGTGGTGGCGTGGCTGGGGTGGGGAGAGGGATGGGGGGGGGGGGGGGGAATACGCCACATAATTTCGGGGAGGAGGTGCCCTCCCCCCCTCTGGGTACGTGCCTTATTCTCGGCGTGATCCATGTCTGCTACATGTACTTTAAAGGAGAAAACATTCTCTCACGCTTTCTATTGGTCTCTGGGCAATATATTTTTTTTTTTCAGTATCGACGTTGCACACACAAAGCGAACTTGGTATGTAGGGCACGGACACAACCTTTTTAGAGTGGTGGGTGTAGGTCAAAGATTTTAATCCTTGTTCTCATCGTTAGCGCACAATTTTGAGGTCCCACCTCTGAGTTTAATGCCACTAAATTAGGTCAAAAAGCAAAACGTTGCGTAACACCATGGCTATGCTTCGTATTTATCATTTGTGCCAACAGTACTATACGAACGACCAGAAAAGAGCCAAAGGAAGGACACAGAAGTACAATTTCGCTTGGCGCCGTTGCTCATCTGATGAATGCTTAGTTTTGCTTACTCGTTGAGCTCTTTTTAGCTGGTTTTGTGAGTTTATGCGGGCTGCTCTAATTCTTTTGGACGAGTCTGCATGTGCGAGGACACTCGTATAGAGGATGCATCGTATTCGTCGAAACACGCAACAATATTAGCCTATGTGAAGCAGTGCCATGCATCGTAAACCTCATAGGTTATATCACCACGTAGGTTTCATAAAATATTAGCGTCGCTAATATTCTTGCTTCTTTTTCTTTTTGACATGTTTTACTTCAACAATAGTTAAAAAGAAATGATTGGTCCGAAATGTATGATGAAGCAAGCACAAATAGTGGACAAATTGAAGCAGTAGACCACCTACTACGCTTACAGCTGTTGTTGTTACTTAAGTGTTCCTTTGCTTTCTTGGCGCAAGGTTTGCCCCCCACCCCGTCCCTCATGACAATATATCGAGACTCCCTTCGCTGTATTGTGTGACGATCCGAATTTTATTTCTATGATGTTTTTGCAAA
Source organism: Dermacentor albipictus (assembly GCF_038994185.2). Classification (NCBI taxonomy): domain Eukaryota; kingdom Metazoa; phylum Arthropoda; class Arachnida; order Ixodida; family Ixodidae; genus Dermacentor; species Dermacentor albipictus. Next base: position 97,706,411 of record NC_091825.1, on the reverse strand, counting down.
CTATGTTGAGGACAGTGGCTTATGCCTCCTCTCTTCCTTTTCTTTTTGTCTCTTTCTTAACTGTCTGATTATACCACCAGTTTAACAAGTCGTTTTGCACATAATAAAAGGACTGACAACCAGCCAGAATGTGTTGTCAGACGTTGACGGAAATGAAATGACCATGATTTATAATGATAGAAATACAGCACGCTGTTCGCGATTTAACTGGGACTTATAATTTTAAATTGGCATAGAAAGTTTCAAAAAGCAGTAAGTGACGAGGCCTGGCTTCGCACGTAGTCTATGAGATTACTGTATGTAAGTCGGCTGTTACTAAGTACAACATAATTATTGCTTAAAATTGCACTTGCTATATAATTCGACCGTTGTGCTTTATTCCATGCTTCGGAAATCAAAAGCGCACGCCTGGCTACGGCGATATGCTGAACTGCGTATCAGGTGTAAAAGCGTCGTTTCGTTTTCGAACAGATTGCTTTCGTTTTGACTTGTTAAATACCAAAGCAGTTGGACAGGAAACCACGAAAACACGGAGCTACTAACACAGAAATGCTTTAACACTTCGGAAAACATGAATCGCGGGGACATCGACTTGATAAACAAAATAACACTTTCTGACAGTTGCGGCCGCACTTGTCGTTTGCCTCCTACTAATGCCGGCGTATAATCGCTATCGCCTTACCTATCATCGTTTTCAGCATGCTTCCAGTGAACGATTACACCAGCAATGCGAATCGCAAAATTCTTATAAAAACTTTTCCGCGGCGTTCTCGCGTTACCACTTCATGATTAGACACTCTGACCGGTAAGCTTTCCATTGCATAAAAAAAAATATAGGTACCATGAAACTTGGTTGTCAGTCCCTTTAAGTATTGCGTTATTTCGAAGTGTTTACTCTTGAGGTAAAATCTTGATTCCGTCGCTCTTGGCATCAGTCACTGCTCTGTTTCACGTGAACACTGCCGCCAATGCTTTTCTGTTTAGGGCGCCATTCATAATGACACAGTACATCGTATAAGTGAGAAAGGGGCAAGAGCTACGGGCATCATGTTAGCATTATTGTTCGAAAAGGAGACTCCCTCCACTACAGGCCAGTACTTGTACTCGAAAAAAAAAAACTGTTGGAAGAAACTTAAGGAGGTAACTAGCACACTGCGCAGTACAAGCCATTTCGTGCTGCTCCAGTAAAAAAGACCAAGCTGTTTTCTCCGGTGCGCAGACAATGTAAGAGACGCCAATCTCAGGGTGGGTGTATACGAACCGGTAGCTGGGCAGCCTATGCCGTGAAAGTTGGCAGCGAAAGGCAATTTGCCATCTTGCTTTTTGTTCTTTCTTTTTTTCTGCTATAAAAGGAGGAAGAGCACTACGAACATCACGATCGAGTCTATCCGTCCTCCTTTTGCACACAATGGATCTCCGTCGCGTATTCGTTGTAGAACACCTTTTTTTCTTTTCATTTCTTTCATTTTCTCGTCTCGCCAGAGTGAGCTATGCGTTGGCAGGTTATAGCGCATTGTTTTTCCTATCGTGGATCATCGCCGGCGAAGAGCTCCCTCGCGGTGTTACACGGAAGTCGACACGCCTCTCGTTCGAGAAGAGAGCCGCCGTCGACGAGAGGAGAAAAAGAAAAGTTGTTTCTGACAGTAATAAATAGAAATGGGTTCTTCCGTGTTTGTCCTACGTTCAACCGCCTATCTCGGCACCCGAGTACGTACAAAAAGAGTACGTACGCAATGTCGTCTTCGTCCACTGCCGTCTGGCCTGCTGTGGCCTTCTGAAATTTGCCTGCACATTTCGGCAAGCGCCAACTGCGCGATTAATTACTTCTCTCCACCTGGCGGGTTTCCTCAGAACTACTATGTCATAAGCATCTCTGCCTTTCATAAACGAAGGTCTTTGGACCACAACCTTGAGCGCCGCTGGCATGGAAATCAACGAGAAGTACCCCAAGTAGACAAATCTCTGCGACCGTTTGCGTACTACTTTCTGTGCATCTGCGCGTATGCGATCAACTAATTTCAATGGGCCCACCTCTAAGTTTAGGTTGACCTACCCCCAGGTTTCAACTTGGCCCATCCCTAAATTTAGGTTGGCCCACCCCCAAGTTTCAAGTTGGGCCTACTCCCAAAGTTAAGTTGGCCCACCCCAAAATTTAACTTGGCGCAATCCCAGATTTCAAGTTGGCCCACCCCCGCATTTAAGTTGGCCCACCCCCACATTTAAGTTGACCCACCCCGAAATTTCAAGTTGGCTCACCCCAACTATAAGCTTCGCCCTGCATCTTCTAAGTAGTCCTATGTATCTCTATCAGTGTTCTCTCTTTATTTTATTTTTTTCCTTTGGATTGTTCCTTATCTCTAAAAAACTAACAGTCATCTACATTTACACTATAATTACGATTAAATGCCTTAATTTTGCAGATTACGCATTTTTATGCCGATACAAGGCATTAGACATTTCGCGTGACAGGACTGGGACGCTTGCCAAAGAATGCTTACGCATTAATAACAAGATCTTTCTGCCTTTGTTATGGAGTTGCGGGTTTGGCCCCAGCCGCGGCGCCCCCGCAGTTAAAAGGGAGCGAAATACAAAAACGCTCGTGCACTTATACTTAGGAGCACGTGAAGGCGTCCAACAGGTTATTAAGCTTCACTTGTAGATAGCGCTAAATGTCGGGCCTACACATAGGGCCCACAAGTACTCAAAGGTGGTGTGACAAGGCTCACTGTAGCTTTAACGGCAGTATGGAATGTGGAAAAAAAAATGGTTTCAGTGATTGATCCTTAAACTATATGTGTGAAGAAAGGGCGGGTTGCGTGCGATAGACTCGGGAGCAGGAAGCGGGCACTTGCGGGTCTTCCAAGCCCGCCATTCAGTGCCTGCGGCCTCGTAAATCATTTTACAGTGCCTCTGAGAGACTTACCTCGAGGCAAGGATTACAAGAGCGCTGCGTGGTGACTTGCAATAGGGAGCCGCCGATTACTGAGACTTGAAGTATATCTCTTGTGCTATAGCGCAGCACGTGCACCGAAAACCCGGTTTTACAGACCGTCGAAACGAAAGATAATAACTGCAGGAAAATTAACATAGCGCTTTGAGCATTTGGTACTCTGTTATGAGCTGGAAAGTGCAACAAACGATGAAAGCATAAAAACTCAGGGTCCGTTCATGATAAATTTTTATTATCACCTTGAATGCCTTCGCACATACCTTTAGTTACGGGCACTATGTAAAGGCAGCGTCGTGACAAGGAAGGCGTGGCCGTAAAGCTTACTTCCCATGCTCCAGTATCAACGCTGTCAAAATAAGCACAGCTTTGTATTCCCAGCCAAACTACCTGACCGTGCAAGGGGAGCTGTCAATGCCACCGCACGAAGGCCAGCCGGGATAGCTGGAAAGATGCATTCCGAAACGTGGTCTCTGATGGATGGTGTGGCGTAGTCCCCTCATCTAGCACGTGGCGGCTTTCTATAGGCAGGAAAAGAGGCACAGGTCGTTCGGGGCTCGGTAAGCCTTGTACGTCCTCCAGGCTTCGATGGGCCGGCGATGTAATGGCGAGGAGTGTATGACAGAATATGACGGGCCCGAGACATCGACGCGAGAGAAGTGGTTCCATAAAAGAGAAGGGCCACACTATCAACTGCCGTGGTCTATGTACTAGCGCGCCACTGGCCTTTGCGGCTAATCTTTACACTGCTTCCGATGGGCTCTTGAGATTGCTTGTGCGCGATATTCCACGATGCTTTCAATCATTTGCAAAGTTAACTAGGACCCAATTTCGTAAAATATTTATCCTGGATATGAAGTCAAATGCACTCGAAACCGTATGGAAGGGGTTTAGTCACGTTCCATCTTTCAGCTTTTGAGGAAGTTGGCACTATATTCACGTAGACCGATGTATCCTGATAGCCATGATAGAGGACAAAAAGCACTAGTTGATGTGAAAATGCAAGGAGAAGAATCGACACGGCAATGTAGCATGCGATGTTAGAGCTTCACCTCTCGGTTCAGGCAAACAAAATTCTCTTTTACCGTAAGAAATACGACACCATGGTCACTTTGTCCACGTACGTGGAGACGTTGCTTCCAACACCTAACCATGGTATTTGAACCAAAGATGGGCTTTTCACTTTCAACACATATCATTAGGTAAGAAGAACCGACTTGAGAGAGAGCGAGGACAGGAAAGGCAGGGAGGTCAACCAGGCCAGCACCCGGTTTGCTACCCTACACTAGGGGTTGGTGAAAGGGGAATAGAAATAGGAAAAAAGGGAGTGAGTAAGCACTGAGTGTGTGTGGGAGGATGTACAGGGACACTATAAACGGTCTCTTAAGCTGGTGCACTTCAAGTAGTGCACTAGTGCACGAATTGCTTTTCGTGCCAGTGGCGGGTGTGGCCATGGTACGAGTATCTTCGACTTCAATTGCAATAACGTCCAAGAGCTGTCTTCAGTTCTCAGCAGGATGTATTGCTCGAGGCCTTACAAGATGCGAAAAGTAATTTATACATCTATGCGTTACAGCAGCGTAAGAGGTGCATATTAGTTCCCGTTGGCAGACGGGAGAATAAGAGCCGCAGCGGCAAGACAGTTTTCTGAGAAGAGCTGATGATGGCTGTACATCCATAGTATTGCATTTTTTTTTTCATGCAGCACCACCTCGTTCGTCATTTTGTGACAGGCTTATCAGTTTCAAATACAGGGCTGTCAATCATACGTGGTGATCGTCTATCTATAGCTATAGAGGATCCATTCTTCATATCCGCAGCGGATCATATACCCTTGCCCAGCATATATGTCTGAGGCGCTGCTGGATTAATGCCGGCAGAAGGATGGAAATCTCAGTCTCACGTCCGGGTGGCAACTAGATTATAACAAGTGCGCATCGAAAAAAGTTAGTAGGAAGTTACTTGTCTGTGTCTGCCACGTCGTCCTTGTCATATTTAGTTTATGGGATACCAGCCATAGCCCCCTTCCAAGCTTTGCTTAAGGATGTAAATGTTGGGTGCTTGGAGAGCTGTGGGCCGCTCGACTTAAAATGCAGACTGGCGTAATGGAGATATATCTACACCGCTCTTCGGAGAGAACTAGCCCTCGCCGGAGGAAAGCGCAACTCTTCGCTATGGGACTGAGAACACCGGGCAGACGAGTAAACGAGCTACGGGATGGTCGCGAGCCTCTTGTTTGCGTTTATTGCGGGACATTTGGCTGCGTGTCTGTGTGCACGCACATGGAGAGGCGGCTCCGGCTGAGAAGTTACCGGCCTAGATTGCCGGTCTAAGCCCGCCTGTAGCAGCAACAACCGCCACATTTCCCGTCGTTTAGAAGGTCGGTCTCTGTTTCGTCGAAGTTTATGTGGTCAGCGTCGATAACTATCAAGTATAGTCATTGTGCCGTTTGGCGAGCGCGGGCCCTCTATGTAGGCCATCCGTCCTAGTTTCTGCTAAGGGAATACCACGTTGCATTATGGACAAACGATGTCTCGTTGAAAGGCTGATACGGGCGGGCGCTTTTGGGCGAAGGTAACCAGAGCATTGCTTGCACATCTCGACGATGGTCGACCTTGGACTAGCTGGTTCTTGCGGCCAAACACTGACCATTAGCTCACGCGCCCGCTCGCTCTTGAATATGCATCCAAAGCAAATGCTACATAGGGGCGCAAACATGCCGCGGGGCTTTCGTCATCAATCCGAAATTGCCTAACGCTCCGCTTACACCCTTCAGCGGACGCCCGGGCCTTCATCAGGGCTTGCAGAGACGTCTCGCGGGAGATGAGCGTGGCCCGCGGCGGTTACAGCGGCCAATTCGAGGCACCGCTCGCAAGCGAGACACGGGGGCCCGTCGCGGCGCGCTCGGGATAATTATACAAGGTGGTGCGGTTCTTTAGCGCGCAGTCTTGACGCCTCTTCGTAGTACGCCGCGCGAGAAGGACCGAGTCCGGAACGAAAATGTCGCCCGAGTTACGCCGCCGGTCTCTCGTGCACGCCGAGCAACGAGGCGTGTGCATTCGCACGCAGCAGCGCTAATCCTCGAGCGTTCCTGCGTCCCGCGGTGTCATTAGGAACACCACGCGTAGCCGCTGTATAGAGTCGAAGCCTACACACGTAATAAGCTGAAGGTGAGGAAATTGCGTGATTGCGGCTGGGTGCATGCGCCCCGGTGCCTATATAGCTTGCGAAGAAGTGGACAGCCGAAATGTACGCTTTCTTATGTGGCGGGTGAGGTTGGCTGCGCGTAATTGCGTTTAGCGCGCACGCGCGCACTGCACTTGAGCACGCTGGGGCAATCAGCTCCTACTTTTAGCTGTATCTGCAAGACGACTGAATGTGATGTGGGTTGCTGGCTGTCACCGCTCTAGGAAGTAATGAGTATCGCGAAGCGGGCACTTTGCGTTTCGGTTGTTTGATTCTCGAATTGAAATATTAAAAAGAAAAGAACTCGGACAAGAGGTTTAATGCGCCGCGATTCTTTAGCTGCTTTGCTGCACGCACATGCGTCGGAGTCCGGAGAGCCAGATATTTAAAGTGCGCGGTCTCGACTCACTTTAGAGAGAGTTCTACAAACGGGCCGAAACACGGGACAGATAGAGAAAGGGCAGGGGCTCTGTCCCCGTGTTTCAGTTCAGCTGTTGAACTAGCCTTAGCCATGAACCAGCTAGCTCAGTTGAATACCATTCTCAAGTCAATCACTTGTCTCAATGTGGCCATCAACTCCACGTCAGTTGGCCACTCGCCATAGGCCAAAACCCTGAATGTTTTATCTTCTTTCTTTCTTTCTTTCTTTCTTTCTTTCTTTCTTTCTTTCTTTCTTTCTTTCTTTCTTTCTTTCTTTCTTTCTTTCTTTCTTTCTTTCTTTCTTTCTTTCTTTCTTTCTTTCATCGCTTAAACCCCTTCTGCGAGTGCAGGGTAGCGAACCGGAGGTGTGTCTCGTTAACTCACCTCCCTCAACATTCCTTTTATCCTCTCTCTCTCTCTACGTCCGTGGGCAGAAACTGCCGCGCACACGATTTGGGAACAACTCGAAGAAATTTACAGTGACAGGCTTCGAATTCAATTCACACCTATCTGTACGTGTGTGACGGTTGATAATTTGCCTGGCCGTGCCTCCTACAACGAAAGCGCTCGGGCGGGTGCTGTGTTGTCGTCATCAGGATGAAGACGAGCTATGCAAGCCGTTGTTTCCGTGCGCGCCGCTAATGAAAGAGGTGGGGACGCGGTTAAACGGGTTCTACTAGTCGGGGAATAAGCGGCGAAGACAAGGCATCGAAAGAGGAACCGAATGAGGCGGGAACGGCTGAGCCAGGTGGCCACCGTCCGCCGGGCCGAAGAGAGCTTCGCACAATCGAGAAGTCCAGGTCACGTGACTCGTGCCTGACAGGCACCAAAACAGCGCTTACATCGAAGTATGGTGAGCGACGCAAAGTGAGAAACAGCTTTTCTGGTGTGATGCAACTGCATTTGAAACATTACCAAACTCGGTCGCGACGGTAGACCATTACGAGCATTAGATTGATGAGCTGGAGTGGTTAGCCAATTTAGAGCTGGTATAGTGTAACGCGCGTGTACCGAAGGCAATACAGAAGAAAGAAAAAGAGGGAAGAGCAAGGACAGGGACGTTAACGAGATGCGAGTATCCGGTTTTGCTAACCAGCAGGATCTGGGAGGCGGAGGGGGCATAGGCAACGTGGTTAGAAGTAATTGGACAGAGACAAAGGAGCAAGACAAAACCCATGAGACGTAAAAAAAAAACAAGAAATGAGAGTTAGCGAATGAGAGAAGTCCCAGCCTTTTTCGCCAATTCCTGATCACTTCGAGCCTTTGGCTTATTGCGACTGTTCCGTGTGGTTTGGTAATAGAGTATCGTATACGTTTGCACAATGCATTTGTGCGCCAAGAACACTAATTCTTGCACGGCCTTCTGACGGGATGATAGGGGATACCTATGGTGTAAGGTTATCAGTTCACACAGGCTTGTAGAATCATATTTTTGGACGACTGACTTTTGCGAGACAGAATATTGTCCACAGCCTTTCGGAGGTAATGGTTTCCGGCGGGTCGCGTCCACGGGCGCTATAACGTAAAACTATTTCAATCTGTTTCTATTCCATTTCAGCCACTAGCCGTCCACGATTGGTCAAAGATGTTTCAGGCTTCGCCCACTTCGTCTGTATGTCACGCGACGTCTAAAAAACCGCGAGACTACTTGATTGGTGCTGCTGTCGGGTGCTTCAGAGTAATACGATTAATTGCTGTTGAGGTATATGTGGAATTGGATCCCGGTCCCGAGTTTAACACTGTCCTCACTGAACTACAGGAACTATCCACAGGAGAGACACAACTGATCGCCGAGATAATATATGTACAAAGCAACTGCTCGCCACTAACAATGCAATCTCGGAATTGAACAGACAAATGTCTTGTAGAAAGCCACTGTAAGCCGATCGAAACCCTAAAGCAGCAGCTACAAACTATAGAGATGACCACCACTCATACAACACGCGCCATCTCCGACATAGAAACCAGTTTTGACGACGCTGAAAACTGTTCTTGTCGCAATAACCTAATTTCATATGGCTTCGATGAAGAAAACGTAGCTGAATATAGCACCCAGGTAGAGCAAATGACCATCGTACACTGTGCTGAGCGCCTCGACGTAGTCTTAGAAGCAAGGGACATCGAACGAGCACGCCGTCTCGGTCGTTAGTCCTACAGCCACAATCGTCCCATAAGTGTAAAGTTTGCGTACTTTAGCACAAAACAACAGATCCTTTCATGCGGCGGCATGTTGAAAGGAACTGGCTACAGTATTGGTGCGGATTTTTCTCGTCCGGTACAACGTTCTAGGAAGCATCTTATTGTCTTTGCAAAGACCAAATCTGCATCATCTACGTTACGTTACAAAACCTTGTTCATCGGAACGAAACGCTACATTTATGACGAGGCATCAAAAAGCCTAAAGGAAATTACACTATCAACTGCCCCGTTGTAATACACGGGGCAATAGCAACTGCCCCGTTGTTGCACTGTTTCAAAGGCTCTGGTTGTATCCAATGTGGACGTGACTTCGAATCGAAGCGAAGGGTCAACGTGAAATATATCGGAAGATTTCGAGTCCTGATCAAACCATGTCGCTTCGCAACCACGGACAGAGATCTGTATAAGTATGCCTGTGAGGTACTGTCGATAAGTAAATATATGAATTCACATATTTCTTAAGTAAATATTATAAGAATTTACTTCCAAGTTGCAGTTAGGACCCAAAATAAGTATAAGGTCCTCCATGCCCTATCAGGCTGAAATGACACTCAAACACATTTTATGCAATACACTATGTTCCAGTTCGTGGCGTGACGTCGATGTTCTGGAATGCCGTCACTTGCAGAAACGTCGAATGGTGCGTGCAGTTTGAACGAACTGCGAGCGCTTTATTCCGTAATGAGAGCAATTTGCTCGTATAACTTCTCGGTTCTCGCTTGCACAAATACATGCTTTTATTGTTATTATTTATTTATTATTAGTGGCGATACGCTCTGTGCCGCGCTTAAGACGATGTTTACTTATGCTTATTGTACCTTTTCGATGCTCAAGCCTAATAATGCGTTATCAGTGACGCAACTCAACCTGACGTTTCATTGAATCTAATAGCCGTATGAAAGACGGCGTTGAAGCAAGCTTGACACTATGCATGCAGCGGCACGATTATTTAGTTTGGCTCATCACTGTCAGAACATCTGCTCAGTTACTATAGATAACGCGATACGCAAAAATGATCTCACTCGTCAAACACTCCTTTTTTAACATGCTTCGCTGTAAAGAAATAATAACGGTGGGGTTTAATATGGGACGCCGCAGTTCAGTGCGCTCGATTACTTTTGATCACTTTGGTTTCTTTACACACGTAAATATAAGTTAAAGAAACGTTTTTTCTTGCCCCTCTTGCAAGCTTACCGCAACACTAAGTAGCATGCGGACAATAGCCTGACATCCAGGCTGGCAGTATGTAATAAATAAATAAATAAATAAAAATAGACAATGCTAGACAGGCACGTAGAACCGGCTTGTAAGAGCGAGGACCGGGCCGGGCCGTGGAGCGCGAAGAAGATAGTCCCTTTAAAAAGTAGGTATAAAAAAACTGTTGCTTAATTCAGTTAACTTTTTTTGATGCTTTCAATACGCTTTCTGTTGAGATGCAATTGAATGTTATGTATTATTTCTGGAATAGTTAGAAGATAATCAAAGAAAGTCGTGCCAATTACAATTACAATGCAATTACATTAGTAAGATACAACGAAAACGGCAAATATCGAACCAGCGAAATGCTAACCACTTCCTAATGGATTTAATAGATCAAACAAATTCGTTGTTTTCATTACGAAAGAGTTTAAAACTACTTTCAGAAAAGTAATGTTAGCTTTTGCGTTTGCACAAAAGTGTCAGTTAAATGTTTATTTTGTGTTCACGCCATCTTCTTTCCTTTTGTATTAGCATACAAATGTTTTACTCAGCACTTGTGTCGATACATTATATGGGCGGTTTATGACGTTCTCTCTCTTTCTCTTTTTTGTAGACCCACGAACACATCGATATCAAGCCGTGCATTTGTGTCGTTTTGAAATATGTATCCTCTACTCTACTGAAGGGTGCTGTGTGTAACTGACACTGCTGTGACTATATATATGTATGGCGGCTCTAGAACCCCAAGTAATGTGAGCGCTCTCGCCACCTGTAGCCAAGGAGCCATGCCACATCTGCGCTGCACTGATAAGAAATAAGTGAGAAAAAAAATTACATAACAGACCATCACTGTATGGGCAGACTCCTCACTTCCTCTTGCGCGACTGCGACCTGAGAGGGAGGAGCCACCGTCTGATGCCAGTCCACGGGGAGGTGACGTCCCGAACGCATTGTTCCGGGGGGCGCCTAATTAGAAACAGTCGTAACGACTTAGAAGGGCGCATCGGGGGCAGGGCAGGCCAGCCAATGTGGCCATGGTCGTCCCCTCCGCCGTTTGCTGCGTCCGCTTCTGCCGCGATGACCGGACGACTGCTGATGGCTGCTCGCCCCGACCGGTTCGTTGGCTCCGAGTGGCCGCCGCGGTATCGCGGTTGTTTGCGTTACGTCTCTGTGCGGTGAAAGTTGGCGCGCACTTGGGAGCTGCGGTGATGCGTGGTCAACGTCCTCCTCCGCATGGTTCATGTCCCTTAACTACACCTCATCGCGTACGATGGCTCGCGCATGCGCGCCGCGGTGATTCAGTGGTAATGTCGTAATTGTGCTGCTGAGCATGAGGTTTCGGGTTCGACCCCCGATCCCGATGGGCGCATTCTTATGGGCGCAGAATGCAGAAGCGCTCGTATGCCAGGCTTCATGTGCGCCGTTAATAGATAGATAGATAGATAGATAGATAGATAGATAGATAGATAGATAGATAGATAGATAGATAGATAGATAGATAGATAGATAGATAGATAGATAGATAGATAGATAGATAGATAGATAGATAGATAGATAGATAGATAGATAGATAGATAGATAGATAGATAGATAGATAGATAGATAGATAGATAGATAGATAGATAGATAGATAGATAGATAGATAGATAGATAGATAGATAGATAGATAGATAGATAGATAGATAGATAGATAGATAGATAGATAGATAGATAGATAGATAGATAGATAGATAGATAGATAGATAGATAGATAGATAGATAGATAGATAGATAGATAGATAGATAGATAGATAGATAGATAGATAGATAGATAGATAGATACTTTATTGTATGAGTAGGAATGCGTTCTTATGCGGACTATAGGCGTTGTCTATAAAACATTTATGAGCACGTTCTTAAATTCGTTATTATTTTCGTTATTGAATGTTCGTGCAAGCCGGCCCAGGTAACCAGGAACCCAGCTAGTGAAAACTAACCAGGCGCCGCCCCACTACGGCACCTGTCAGAAACCCACTGTTGCTTCGGAACAATGAAGTCAATAATGCAATCCTTATTCGATTGATCAATCACTTAATCACTGGATTAGTCTATCAATTGCACATGCACATGAAGTACGACTGTAAAGCGGTGGCACGCATTTATTTATTTATTTATTATTTTTTTTATTTGATACACCCTCAGGGCCGAAGCATTACAGAGGGGAGTGGGAAACAAGATATAGAAAGAAAGAAATAGATAGAATAAGAACAGCATCTGAAACTTAACAAATCAATGCAAGATTACGCAGAGATACGCGTAAGGACAATTTATGAGTGGTTCCGAGTGTGAACTTGGTAATTTGCGTTTTCGACCATTCGGGTTACATCGATAATAGCCTTTCTTTTACTCCTCAGAGTGTGCATATCGTCACAAGATTCCGCATTCGAGAAATGCGTTTTAGCAGCCGGCGACATGGAGATAAGGAAAAAACGCGGGACCACGATTATAGCAGATGGCCAACTCATCTCAACTACCTATACAATGCTGCGTACACTCGCCGTGGTTACTTAGTGGCTTTGGTGCTGCGTTGCTAAGCAAGAGATCGCGGGGTCAAATCCCGGCCACGGCGGCCGCATTTCGATGGGGGGCGAAATGCGAAAACACCCGTGTACTTCAATTTAGGTGCACCTTAAAGAACCCCACGTGGTCAAAATTTATCCGGAGTCTCTCACTATTTTGTGCTTCATAATCGGATCGTGATTTTGGCAAGTAAAACGCAATAACTTGATTTACCTTACCAAACTAGGCATATTAACATGTTAGAAGGAATTCAAAATCGCGCGGCGCGGTTTGTTTTCTCTGATTATTCATTTACTTACAGTACTACAGAACTTAAGTCACGGGCTAATCTACGTAACCTTGTACTTCGCCAGAAAGCTGCCCGTCTCTCGCTATTCCACAAGTTCTTTCATGCATCTCCCCGGTCCTCCAACATTTGTCCAGTTTACCGCCACTCCATCCGGACCAACCATAATAAAGCCGTGTATCCTCCTCCAGCCCGAACCACCACTCATCTTTCTCCATTTTTTGTTCGTACCTCAAGAGACTGGAATGACCTTCCTGCTTCAGCTGTTCTTCCTGAGAACCTTCTTCATTTTAAACGCATCATCGAAGAACTAACTTATGCTAAAAAAATGTACGCGCCCACCCCTCATGTAAAGCTCCTTCGAGGGCCTTAGAGGTATCGGAATAAATAAATAAATAAATAAATAAATAAATAAATAAATAAATAAATAAATAAATAAATAAATAAATAAATAAATAAATATTAATTTTTTTCCCACCCTGCGTAAAATTTTCGGGATAGATATGTGTTGTCCTTACGTGAACTGCCATAACAACATATACCGTGAGCTGAATCTATAGATTGCCATACAGTTAATTGGAGTATAACGCGAACGTGGGTTGCAAGTGGCGCTCCAAGATGAAAAAAAAAAAACCAGCAGGCTGGATAGTGAAAGCCAAACAGGGCATAGCGAGCTAGCCCTGCCTTATGTTGGCGCGCGTGGGATGGCTGCCGCACGTGGAATGCGGTTTTCCTTCCTTATTCTTTTACACAGCCAGCAGGCATGCGTACTCACATTATTGCGTCTGTGAACGCGTAACCGTGAATCAAGCGGCACCCTCCTGGTTACCTCGATTTGACCGCTTAGCTGGGCGCTGGTTATAATAATAATTAAGAAAGAAAACGCTTAGAGTACGAGGTAAATTACGGCGTCGTGTGCGCAAGCCGAAAACGACGTGGCACGCGATGTTGGTGGCCGAAGTGCGGCGGCGCGGACGTGAACGTGTCGTTTGTATCGTGCGCGAGCCACGGTTATCGCATAAAACGCGGTTCCCAAAGCCAGAAGTGCACTGACTCGAAAGAAAGCCCAGCCAACTTAACCCCCGTGGAGCAGCGATATAAATTAAATGCGACAGGAATGCGGTTACAGCGCTATGACTTCTCGCGCGTGTGTGATGTGGTGCACAGGTGTGCGTTCGCGGGCGTATGTGTATTTGTGTGCGTGCATACGCGCGCGTTTATCAGCGCTAATCGTTTCTTGCATCAGGTTCGGACCTTCGAAAGCAAAGGTGTCATGCACTGAAGGCATGCGCAAGGACCATAAACATTTTCTTCATTCTGTGGACACGCGGACTATTGGGCTCAGCCGCGGCCCCCAAGAAGGACACCGAGTTCACAACCAGTAGAGGTTTAATTCTTTTTGCAGCTAAGTGAACGGAACGTCCAAAGCTAAGGAGGACGATGAATATATAAATAGATTTTGGGGACGTCCCTTCAAGGCACGGTTGAGACGGTAAGTCAGCACAGCTATGTCGACTGCACTTTGTGACTTTTGGGGAAAGTTAGCATTGCGTCCATATCACGCAAATTAACAAAATGTCATCTGTGGACAACAGCAGAATGAAGGCGGATTCTTGAAATGGAGAGTTGGGATCCACACAACTAAGGAACATTCCTTGTGATGGCCCTTTTATCGCGGCACCCAGATGAATCAGGAGTCAAGCTTTATAGCTATGTGGAATTGGAAATTTTGTTCACGTTATTTCATCTCGTCTTTCTTTCCATCACATTTATCTCCCTTCATGTGGTTACCATGCCCTAATTTCCTCTCTATTTCTCTCTTTGACTCCCTTTACCTTCTTACTCCAGATCAGGGTAGCCAGCCGGTCTTTAACTTTCTTGCCCCCCCGCCCCCTTTTTTTTTCCTTGTCGTTACAACTGAAACTGAAGTATAAAAGTGGCACGTCTTATTAAGTGTTAAAATGATCAGTCCGATTAGTGCAGGGGTTCGAGCAACTTTTCCCGTCTGGTAGCGGCGGTGCACTAATCCTTGATGTGCATAGCGACATTCACTAAGAATATAGTTGACTTAAGCCTTTGCTGCTATAGGTTACACCAGTTTGACACATGTCAATAAACTTCCTTTCGTGTCGTTTTATCCTTCCGTACTGGTTGTGAGGGTTTCCAAGCTCTATAGGCTTGTGTTGCAGTGAAGTCGCAATTTGTAACGCCTTTCCCGCAGCATGAATCCGCAATTCATTTTCCCTTTCTTTCCTTCTTTCCTTCTTTCTTTCTTTTGTTCATTCAATCGTTTGCTGCTTGTCTGCGTGCGTTTTGTGACTCTGCATGCTTCAGATATAAAATTTATGGTGGACACATTAACACACTACTGCAATGCGTCACACTAATGAAGGAGGAAATAACTTTAATGTGTCCTGAGGAACCCCTCCCCACCCACTCTTGGTTTAGTGGGCGGCAGGGGTCGCGGGCCGCACCCACGTTGGGACGGGAAGCCCGTGAGCCTCCGCCCTTTCGTGAGCCCTCTGGACGGCCCGGAGCTGGGTCTGGTGGTCGTCGCTTTGCAGGGCGTCCACCCAGTCTTCTTCTTTAGTGAACACGGTGCCGCTTAACGCGGAGCATTGCCAAAGCATGTGCGCTAGCGAGCAGTAAGATTCGCCACAATCCGGACATTGCGGCTCTACTTCTGGTGAATAACGGCTCAGTCTGCCTCTCGAGGGGAACGACCCTGTCTGAAGCATCCTGAATATCGATGACTGTGGTCTAGTGAGTTTAGCGTGGGGGAGTGGGAAGGTCCTCCTCGACAGCTGATAGTGTGTTGTTATTTCGTTGAAGGTGAGCAGCGGGTCTCGGTGCTCCCTTCCCTCCCCGCCACCTCGCTCGCCACGATCGCCGCGGTGCGTGAGTCCTCGCGCGCGTCCGTGCGCCAGCTCGTTGGCGTTGGGAAATTCCGGGTGCACATCGGCCCCCATGTGGGCTGGAAACCATTTGACGAGGTGCTGACCCGCGGCTCCCTCGCTGCCGAGGACGGCCGCCGCTTCCCGGGATATCGAGCCCGAGGCGAATGCTCTTGCCGCCGCTCGCGAATCTGTGTAGACGTAAGGACGTTCGGGGTCTCTCATTGCCATGGCTATTGCCACCTGTTCGGCCACTTCGGACGTCACCCCCTTGACCGATGCTGCGTTAATTATTGTGCCATCCCAGCGTACCGAGACGGCCGCGTACCGGTCGCTGCGCCCATACTGGGCCGCGTCTACAAATGCCGCCAGGCCCGGGCAGTTGGCGATCGATTTCAGCAGTGCTCGGGCCCTCGCCTTTCGGCGCCCCTCGTTGAATTGCGGGTGGACGTTTCTCGGAAGCGGTTCTACCTTGAAAGTGCCCCTTACCGCCGCGCTGAGCGCAATCTTGTGTGCGTTGCACTCTGCCTCGGCATTTATCCCTGCTTCTTCTAGGATGCGCCTGCCGGCCCTGGTGGTCGACAGCCGCACGACCTGTGCCTTGGTCTGCGCTTCGATGATTTCTGATAGTGAATTGTGGACCCCTAACCGATCGAGCTGCTCCGTGCTTGTAGTGATCGGAAGACCTAGCACCCTTTTGACGCTCTTGCGCATCAGTGTCTCTATTTTGGCCGCGTCTCTCTTGGTCCATTTTAGCGCCGAGGCTACGTAATTGACGTGACTCATGAGGAAGGCGTGGTAAAGTCTGATGAGACTGCTCTCGCTGAGCCCTCCTCTGCGGTTCGTCACCCTGAGGATCAGCCGGAGCATGTTCTCCGTTTTGGACGTTAGTTTCATGACAGTTTGTGTGTTACCACCTTTCGCCTCAATTAGCAGCCCCAGGATTCGTATAGTGTCCACTCTGGGAATCGGCTGGCCGGCATTCGTATGTAATTTGATCGGTATTTGATCGATCGGCGTCAAATTCCTCATGCCTTGTTTTGAGGGCCTGTACAGCAACAGTTCCGATTTGTTGGGTGACAGACGGAGTCCCGTTTCCTTCAGGTACTCTTCCGTTGTGTCCAGCGCCTCTTGAAGAGCCTGCTCGACTTCTGCGTCGGACCCTCCCGGGCACCACACCGTAATGTCGTCTGCGTACAGGGCGTGATTGACGTTGGTCACTCTCGTCAGCCGGTCAGAGAGCCCTTTCATTGCCAGATTGAATAATAGTGGGGAGAGCACCGCCCCTTGTGGGGTGCCCCTCGCGCCCAGCGTGTACCAATCGGACGTGGCCTGTCCAATTTTGATCGTGGCTTTCCTGTCTCTGAGGAAGGAGCCTATGTAAGAGTGGAATTTCCGGCCGAGCCCCATCATCGAGATCGTTTCCATTAGAAATCTGTGTTTGACCGTGTCGAACGCTTTGGTTAGGTCCAGGGCCAGTATGCCCCTGGTGTCTCTGGTCATGCCGTCAATTATATGCTTTTTGAGTAGCAACATTACGTCCTGTGTGGAGAGGCCCGGTCTGAAGCCCACCATGTTATGTGGGAAGAGGCCCTCTCTCTCTATGTATCGGTATACTCGGTTATGTATGGCATGTTCGGCCGTCTTGCCTACGCACGAGGTGAGCGATATTGGCCGCATGTTCTCCGCCGCAAGTGGTTTACCGGGTTTCGGTATAAGTATGACCGAGGCCTCTTTCCACACCTCTGGTACTTCTCCCGTTTCCCAGACTCTGTTGATTTCTTCGGTTAGCTTCTCGACCGACCTTCCGTCTAGGTTCCTCAACAGTTTGTTCGAGACCCCGTCCGGGCCTGTAGCGGAGCGTCCGTTGAGGCCTTGTAAGGCATCCCAAATTTCTGATTCCGTGAAAGGCGCGTCGAGTTCTTCGACCTCTGCCCCGGCGTATTGTGGATAGTCGCCGTCGCCTGACGGGCCCAGTGGCAGATACGTCTCCGCCAGCTCATTGAGGAACTCGCTTTCCGTTTTGCCCTGCTCCTTTTGCTTTTGTAAAATCCTATCAATTGCCAATCTCTGACTTCCTTTAGATTGTTTGTCGTCTAACAGTTGCTTTAGGAGGTTCCATTTGCGCCCGGTTCTCATTTGTCCGTCTACCGACGCGCACACCTCGTTCCACTGTTGCTTGGAAAGCTCGGTCGAGTGCGCTTCGATTTCCCGATTTAGTGCCGCTACTTTCTTTCGTAGTCTGCGATTCAGTCTTTGCGTTTTCCACCTGGCCGTGATGGAATTCTTTGCCTCTAATAGGTGTGCCAATCTTGCGTCCATCCTTTCCACGTTCAGTTCAGTTTGGACAACCCTCGTCGCGGTGTTAACGTCCTCTTTGAGCCTTCTAAAAAGACTGTCTAGATCCGCGTATTCGTTTGTGTCTTCCTTCCTTATTTTGCGGAAGGCGTCCCAGTCGGTGACCTTAAATTCTCTCGGTGGTGCCGCCCTGATGGGGATCGTGACCGCCAGTATGTAGTGGTCGCTGCCGAGGTTCTCGTGCAGGTTGCGCCACTCGGCCCCTCGCACGTTCTTGACGAAGGTCAGGTCGGGCGTCGTGTCCCGCGCCACCGACGTGCCTAGTCGAGTCGGATAGCGGGGGTCCGTCACCAGCTCTAGTGAGCACGTAGTGACTGCCACCAATAGCCGCTCTCCCTTAGGCACTGGCCTTGCGTAACCCCATGCTCCGTGGGGTGCGTTAAAATCTCCTGCCACTATGAGTGGGGCCCCCCTGGCCATTGAGGCCGCCTTCGTTATTATCGATGTGAACGACTGTCTGTGGTCAGAGGGCGGGCTGTACACGTTCACTACGAATACGCTGTTTTTCAGCCAACTGTTCGGTATGAGTTCGATCAAGGTTACCTCCGCTTTCGCGTTGCCTAATTTCAAATCTCGTTCCTGGAAAGAGCATTTGTTCGCGACGAGGGTCGCCACTCCGCGCTTACCCTGTTCGAATTTCGACGAGGCGACCCGGTAGCCGGGCAGGGACACCTCGCTACCCAAAGTTTCTTGTAAGATTATGACGTGCGGTTTGTCCGCCTGTGAGGCAACGAACTGTAGCAGCGGAGCCTTGCGCTTTTTGAAGCTAGCGCAATTCCACTGCCACACTAACAGCTCTCTAGTTGAGTTGGTCGCCATGATTGATGCCTTGGATTTGTTTAGCACCCACAGGCGCCACGTGTGCTTCGATACGCGTCACTCTTGCCGCGAGCGCTACCATGCTCTCCGCTAGTTGCTGGACCATTAGCTGCAGTGAGCTAATCGACTGCTTAATTCCCAATAGGACGCTACTGGACTCGGGTTCCGCCGGGTTTCCCTCCTCCGTCAGGGGAGGGGCCCTGCGTTTGACCGAGCGAACCGACTGCTCCCCTTGCGGGGTCGGTGTACTTTGCGGCAGCTGCTGCTGCTGTTGGTCGACTAGCTGAGGAGTGGAACCGTGTTTCCGAAACGATTCGAAATCCGCCCTCATTTGCTGAATCTCCGCCTTGAGGCGCGCGTTTTCTTCCGCTAGCTGAGCTATTCTAGAGTCTTCCTTGTTATGCTTTGGCAATGCTACCTGCGTTACCTTTGATTGTGAAGGCGGTTTTGGCTTGGCCCGGTCCGCCCAGGTCGGCCCTTCTTGAATGCGCACTTGGGAGCGGGAGCGCCCCCTGGAGCGAGAACGACCTCTCGATCGGCTGCGCTGTTGTAGTGTCGGCATTGTCGAACGTCCTCCTCTGGGGGCACTTGACACGCTGGAATCACGTGATCTACTCTCTAGATGTTGCGGATGGCTTTGCAGCTGCGATTTCTTTGCATTTCTGCGTCGGCGCCTCCTGCGCCGCACGACGTAAGGGATTTGGTATCGTTGTTTGCACTTGCTGTCCGCCGTCGGGTGTTGGCCCCCGCAGAGGGCGCACTTGGGCGAGCACTGGTGGTCTGCAGCCGGGTCGTTGGCTCTGCAGCCGCGGCACCTCTTCTTGTCAGGATTAGGACAGACGTCGACTCTGTGACCCAAGTCACCGCACCCGTAGCACACGTCGTTCTGCCGCCTGTAGAGCGTGCAGCGTATTAGGCTTACGCCACACATGACGTAGTTCGGCACTTTCATGCCGTTGAAGAGCACTACCACCGTTGAGGTGTTTTTGATCCGCTTGGCTTCCAAGGCCATCGGATTTCTTTGGTTCACGATCATGGCCTGAAGCTGGGCCTCGTTGATTTCGGGGTCCACTCCTCTGATGACCCCCTTGCACGTGTTGTCCGGCGCCGCAATGTATGCGGCCACATTGTATGCGCCTTCTCTTAGGTGAAGCTTTTGAACTCCGGCGTATGCGTTCGCGTTCTTCTCGGTTGGCGTGGACACGACGAGAATGTTTTGGGTTGCGTTCGGACAAACGATGTCTTCCTCAGTCTCGTTCGGCGGGAGTGAGGCCGCCATTGCTAGCGCTTGCGCCAGGCGAATCTGACTCACTTTTTTTACGTCGAGGCCGTCTCTCGGCCTCACTATGATGCGAATGTGGTCCCTCGGTAGCCGGGGGAGCCTCGATGCGGCGACGAGGCGCTTGACCGCGCTCTGCGGGCCGGCCGTGCGGCGGCCGCCCTTCGTCTCTGCTCGTCCCTCGTTGCCTCGGTCCGGAACAGTCGGTCCCGGTGTGGCCTTCTTTTTTCTGCCCATGGCCGTCGTCCAGCCAGGGCGATTCGCTTCTTCTTGGGAGATGTACTCTCCCGGCACGACGGTCTCCATAGCGGGCATACTGCCGCGCACACGTACGAGCGAGGCCTGGGCCTGCTCGCTCCTCGCCCCCGACGATAGGCCTAGTCGGGTAAGGCTAGCTGAGCCGCGGCGTGGTCCGAACTAAAAAGCCCCGGAAATGGAAAAGAGTTCACTGACGGGAAGAAAAATCGGACATCGGCGTGTTCCTTAGAAGAAACTGCGTCGAATAGTGCACATTTCGTTGCTAGGAATCACAGAAATCAGTCCGAAAACGAGCACAGAAGCGGGAGCCGAACATTCCACATACGCACTGGTCGGCTTCTTCTTCTTCTTTTCTCACACTAATGAAGGTCGGCTTTTTTTTGGTGTGACATTAATTCCCCCTGTACGCGCTAAAAGACGAGAGAGAGAGAGAGAGAGAGAGAGAGAGAGAGAGAGAGAGAGGGCAAGCTAGAAGTGTTAGCCTGTCTGATCACCTTAAGGGCTTCTTCTGGCATCGGGTGAAAAGTGTAGAATACAATACAAAGCGATCCCACCAACATCAGGTGCACCCACGGATACGCACATACATACATTAAAGATACCAACAAAATATCGTTAGGACCGGCGGACCTTAGAAAAACAAAAAGCGCTTTCGGAGCGGCCACGCGCGGGTACTGTTTCCCTGGAATCTGATGCAGCCAAGGTGTCCTTTTTGTCCCTTAATGCCTATGGTGCGAAAATCAATAGCAAAACAAAAATAAGATCTGCATAATTACTGAAAGTTTCCTGCAAATTCTTTGTGGAACTCTCACATATAGAATTCACTGTTGCGAAAGGTATTCGGCCTGCATTACCACCTTGAGTAGTTGCCGCTATCTATAAAGCCTCTCCTCTTTCGCTGTGCATTACTTGGCATCAATATGGTCCAAATGACAACTTCAAGGTCGTGGAGAAGCGCACCAGAAAGCTACCTTCAGGTATTTGGTTTTAATACTGTAGCAAATGATGATCTGCACAGCACGACAGCAGAGAAAGGACGGAAAGGCACGATGGAGGCAAGCGCCGCCTTCCAACTCCGTCGTGCCTTTCCATCCTTCGTCTGGTGTCGCGCTGTGTACGTACATCATAGATTACCGACTTGCCCGGTCTCGCACCTTGCTGCAGTAAACAGCCGGGCTCGTTGTCTTCTTTTTGTGTGTGTGTGTGTGGGTCTTTATTTCCAGCGCGTCATCACTGGCTTTTTTCGAGGTAACTTTCGTGCTCGAACAACATCACGACTTCATTATTCTTCATTTTACATAGCTCCGCGCCTCGCATTTGGTTTACATGCTGCCCGAACTGAAATTAGTCGGCAGGGGGGGGGGGGGGGGGGAGATCCTCCACTTATAAATGGTTTTCAAACAATATATGAAAGCTCGTTCACCAGTGTACGCTTCATTTCTCGCACCACCTGCAGCGAGCTCATGGTATACGACCATTTATTTTAAGACATGTCATACCTGCACGTCGTGCCATGTTCCTTTTATTTGTTTATTTATTTTTAACGACACGTTAAAAGCTAAGCGAAAGCAGAAGCAAATAAGATGCGCACCGTGGAACCATTTATCACGTCGCTTTCACTCCGAGAAAGCGTCTTCATCGCTCACCTGTTACGAATGTTGCAGCGACAGCAACACTGGCTGCCAGCGCAAGTTGTCTCCGGCAAAGTAGTCGCTGTGTATACTAATGCAAAGTTAGAGCTGCCTGTGCAGTTTCTTTATCGTAGCAACCGGAAGCAACGTTACGTGGAGCTTAGCATACCGAAGGGGTGCCGTAGCCGAGGGTGCCAAATTATTAAAAAAAACAAAACTACCTTTTTTTTCAGTTTACCGTGCTGTAACCATCATCTCACTATGAGGCACGCCGTAGCGGGAGACTCCGGGTTGATTTTGACCACCTGGGGTTCTTGAACATGCACTTAAACCTAAGTACACGAGCGTTGTTGCATTTCGCCCCCAATTAAATGCTGCCGCCGCGGCCGGAATCGAATATCTCAGCAATGGAATGCCACAGCCACGGTACTACCGAATTAATTTGAATCACCTGGGGTTCTCTAAAAGAACGTGCATTCAAAGCACGGTACACGAGCTTTTTCTTTTTTTCTTTGTTCTTTCTGTATTTCGTGCCCAGCTGAATACGGATGAAATACGAATTGAACCTTGGTTATCATGCTTATAGGAGCTTAAAGATAAGAGGCACCGAGTCACTGCGGTGGATGGTTATATGAAATAAATAAGCGTTACGCACTCTTTAGATTGAAGTGCTGCATATTACCCGGATGGGTCAGTGAAAACTCTCTCCGGGGTCAAAAGTGCGCCATCAGATTTCTTTTTTTAGCTTTGATGTTCAAGAATTATTTAAACAGTAGCGCTGAAGCACGTGCACGACGAAAGCAAAAGACGGCGGCGACACAGGGCTAGAGTGGATTCGATAAATTTCGCCTTTCAAAGTACGTAGCAGTGGCGGATGCTATAAGGACGATAATCGCAAACGTAACTTCTTTAATTGTTACAGTGAAACTGTCTATGGCTAGGCTTCCGGGATTTCTTCGTGGTGTAACGTCGACAGAAAACTATCATCATCTATGGCTCGTATACACTGTAAATTAATTTACACCTTTAAGTGTGAAAAAGGGTGCAAATGTGTCTATAGCTCACCCCCTTAGGGTGTGATTTATTTAACTGACACCGTAAGGGTGTCAGTTATAGACACATTTACACCGTTTTTCACATTTAAGGGTGTAAGTTATTTTACAGTACTCCCAAATGACATGGCTCATACCACCGTAAGGCAAGGGCTACAAGCACTCAGCAAAGTGAAGCGCACAGTGCATACATTCTTTGGAATCCCGCATACAACATACAGAACAGCATACATTTCAGTAAGGACCAAGCTGAAAACAAGCATCTGAACCACATAATTTATTGAGGTGCTCCTGTGCCCACATGAAGTGCGAAGCACGTAGCCCTCCCCGCAGACGTTTCTCGGTAAAGATTACTGTTGCGCAAGCTGCCGTGGCGACGGCAGCTTGACTGTAGCATACGAAGCCGCGAGTGAGGTAACTACTCTATCGTACGTAAAAGAAGAACCCTCCTACCAACTGATTTGCTTTGTGACAGTGCTATGGGACGGCCACGTATGGTTAGGACTCCTGAAGCATACGAGGGCATACGAGGCGCGGCGAATTTATCTTCTCTGTCTCGTCCACTCTTTATAGGTGCACGAAGTGGCGACACTATAGCCAAGTCGCAGGCCATCGAAACGTCGTAGGCTAATAATTAGGTGAAGCGTGTGTGAGTGTCGCCACGTGAATAATTTCAACCTACGTCGCAATGGGTAGTCGTTCTAGTTGTCGTTTACACCTTCGCTGTCCAACCACCTTCGCAGCGTGGATTGGAGGCCATTTTCTTCATTGTTGGCTAAAGCTTGCTAATGAATTAATTAAGGTAAATGTCGAAATTTGTAAATTGAAACTAGGTAGTCGTGAATGCACGTCCACTGTTCAACACTGATACTGAAGCTAAAGTATAAGCTTTTATATATCTGGGCGAAAAGTCAGTGACGAAGTGTGTTGGTTTTCCACGTAGTTTTATAACCACAGCGATTATCGAAGGAATGGTAATTGGAACGCCAATCATTTGACCGGAATATTAGGGTCAGATAACCCGAAAGTGGTGTTTGTCTCAGAATAATGAAACGAATCTGTCTGTCCAGCTTCTATTCTGCAACTGCAGATTGTATGCTAAAGTAATTATTTAGGTAAGCAGAGTTATTCAGTCAGACATCGTTGGGTAAAGAGCTTACAGGTGGTTATCACATTAGTCTTTGTTTGTTCAGGTGACTTATCAAGACCGCAACGCCGATGTCGCAGTTGTCTTCGCGCCGGAGCGCAAGCTGATTTTCACAGTGATGCGACCAGGCCTATGCCAGAACGGCGAAATACTAGACGAACAAGGTGAAAAAGCAGTAACCTCACATTTCTGCAGTGAAATTATAGGATCAGTAGGTGCCGTGGTCGAGATTGCGGTTTATGCAAGTGTCTCAGATCCGCCTACATGCAGGTAATCTGATACCACGGATACCCAGGCACAGATACTTTGCCCATGAACTTTGCACTGACAGCCGCCGTAACGCAGCGACTCAATATCTACAGCGACGCTGGATACGGCATCGTTCTGGAAAATATTGCGTGCGTTTATCGAGCCTTGTAGACCGAGAATTTCTCTCTATACGTGAAGATAGTGCAATACCGGGCCGACCCGCGGCGGAGGTAAAGCAGTCTTTAAGCACTCCGCCAACTTGCGAAAAATAAGTTTAATATCTTAGGTACCAATACAACCCGTTTCAGCTATAAAGCTGATAAGAACAGATACTACACTTTGATCCGCGTCGGCCATGTCTTCGTTCGCACCGCCCTCTCTTAGCCGGCGTTCGAAGCGCTTGCGTATCTCCTTTCCTTTCCTTCCGCTCTGCCGTGGTGGGGCTGCCCGCCAGGACCGCGAACCGTCCATGTGGCCCCCATCCCGCTAACTTAGGACGTTTCACCGGAGCAACGGCCAGGTTTCAGGAGTTTGTAGGGAACCAGTTCTGTGCTGTCTGTGTTGTGCGTGACCGTCTGGGGTTTTCGAGTGACCTCACAACCATTACTACACTGCGCAACGTCGACCAACGCACGAACGCCTTGGCTATGGTGAAGCAGTGTGTGCCCTCGGAGTGCGGTGAGGTGAGTGTCTGTTACGTGCCGGGATTCGTTAGTAAAAGGCGTCGTGCCGCGTTTTGCAACAATACATGGGTATGTATATATACATACCTATATACATACCCATGTGATGATGAGCCACCAGATGATGAGGCATCGGGGGGTATACCCCCCGGTGCCTCATCATTTTCCGAGGCTCAACATCGTTGAGGAGTAACTAGTCTCCCCTCGCCTTCCATTAATGTGGATACGGCATTTGACGCGCGGCAATGGACAGTTCGCCATTAAGGGGCCCACATACACAGCTTCGCTGCTCATCCACCTTCACAGCGTGGAATGGCACCGAATTTTTTTAAAGCCAAGCTTTCTTTGCCTCTCCCTCTCACTTTTTGGGTTCTGCTATCTTGCCGAGTAGAAAGTAACTTGGCCAACTGGTTCACTGGGATCACCTGGATCACTGGGTACGTGCCCCTAGGTATGTGCTGCTGGGTATGTAGTGTGCCCATTATTGAACAACGTCTCAGATTTCTACCTTAACCCTAACTACCTCGCTAACTCCACCAAACAAGGTTCGCGCTGTTACCTCTTAACATTGCGTTGAACCTGTCCGTTTTTGTCCTCACAGTGAGCCATTATCTTCGCGACAATGGTAACAGTAGGTAAGGCTTCTCGCAAACTGCATTTTCCGGAGCCGCCGCTCTTCTGAACACGGCTATATGATGAAACGACGAACTTCGCTCGTCATTTGCCCGTCGCTTCCCCGTAACGGAAGGCGTTCCGTCAATTTCCGTCGTCCCAAGAACTGCAACAAGCACACACAATTATAGAACTAACCAGACCGATGCACTCATAAAAGGAACAACGACCGCGATAAGCGCAGCAAAATCTAGGCACGCGGGTCAGACACATAGTATGCAATGCGCACAATCCGACCGATGCAGCCAATACTCCCCGATTTCTCGCCTATACCAACCGCATCCGTCCGCTGCTCCCACGACGCCGTGGCAGCGCCGAAGAGGTCACCAGACGTCGCCTGAGGCGCGACCTCGATTTTTTTTTCCCACCCGACGTCGGCGTTCTTGCCACCGCGGAGGTCTTCTCGGCGAATAGGGCGCGGTAGGCCGTGTCGAATTGATCGCATACCGCGTTCGAATCGCTCCGCCGCTCGTCTCCTGCTGCATCTGAATACTCGCCAGGTCTGTATACGCTGGCTGCGGGAACCCTTTAGCGTTGTTGGTGAACAGCGTGTTACGATGCGCAGCGCACATTAGAGTGGATGCATGAACGCTTTGCGGCGCAGACCGCGGGACGACTTCGGCGAGAGTAGAGATTAACGATTGCTTCTCGTTCGGCAGGGCTGCAAAATCTCTTCCTCTTCCTGGATCGTTCGGAGCGCCCACACGCCAGTCGAAAGCAAAATTGCCTCTCTTGCAGCGTCGATTAAATGCGTATTAATTATTGCGCGGTCATCTTGGCACGCGGGGTCACTGGCGGCAGTCCTGCTTCAAGTTTCATTGGCGAGCGGCGTGCGCTGGACGCGCCTTCGGGGTGCCGTGAATAGTTTTGCACGTGGTTCCTCCGCCTACTTGGAGCAGTTCAGATAGTGTGGCCTCTGGTAGCAGGCCATATGTCGGGTGTTTCAGCGAACACTTAGAATTTTTTTTTTAATTGACTGTTGCGCAGATGTCACAAATGTAGTCCTGGAGCTGGCCTACTCGAATAGGTGGGATTTACTTGCACGATAAATTGACATGCATAAGCCCTTAATTAAGAAAAATGAACTAATGAACCAAGTTTCTAACTGATTACCTTATGGCACATTAGACATTTAAATTAGCAATTTAGAAACTGTAGCCGGTGAAACTGCAAGGCATATCCGCTTGAAAATAATTGTGTAGATGACATCGTTTTCGAGATGTGGCGCCATCGAACTTACGGTAAAGTTGCATTGTCATTCCACTTGCTTTCTTAACAAAACGCCATTTTATGCTAACTATTTGGTATGTGGGTGGCGTTTGAGACGCGCGTTCTTAACTGCTACGTCATCGAGCCTATTTGTCTTCATATATTTATGGGGTGGCAGGACGCAAGTCGCAACCTCTTTAAACAGTCGTCGTTCATTTCTCTCTGTCGTGTTTTGGTAGCACTCTGTGCAATGTGAAAAGGAAAGAAAACGTGCGCCTGCCATATTTCATTGATCCAGGTGTTGGGCAGGAGCCACCGAGGTCTAACAACCAATATCTTCAACTCTGACCGTCATTCTCGACGCGAGTACGCTGATTCGCGCTTTCGACTCGGCGTATAGTCCATGCTACGTAGTGTTGGCCTGCTCATTTGTATGTAATTGCTTGTAAGATATCTGCATCAAAGAAGTCGCTATTTTTAACTCTGAAACCTTCCCTGGCATCTCATTCTTGATTGAAGGACGCAACGACACCACGGGTGAGGGTGAATACTAGACTTTCGGTCGGGAATCTGACCATGTCGGCTTGAAACAGAAGCAAAGAGGACGAAAACTAACGCCGAGATTCGCGTAATACTTTCACCTGACGCTTTCCAGAATAATGGGCCCATCGTCGGCCTACAATATTCTCACGAACCGATAAAATGCCGCAGTAATTTTCTTCCACCGTCGAATGAGCTATAGACAGTCCTCTTGACTATACTTAGTTGGCTGCCTTTTCTCGTA
The DNA here is from genome assembly GCF_038994185.2 of Dermacentor albipictus. Lineage (NCBI taxonomy): Eukaryota > Metazoa > Arthropoda > Arachnida > Ixodida > Ixodidae > Dermacentor > Dermacentor albipictus. The sequence goes on along the minus strand of NC_091825.1, from coordinate 97,678,579 downwards.
TTTATTTGCTCGCTCACCTGCTTGTTTTATTTCCTTGCACGCTCTATTACTTCTAACTGGAACTCTTCGCTTCGATTCGTATGAGCGGCCGCCTCGCGCACGACAAATCGAGTTCAGTTCGGCCCGGATCATTGTACACACCTCGAGGTGCTTTCGTAATTTCAAACGTCGACGCCGCGGGGCAGCACGCTTCGCCGCTCGGCTCCCACGCAGTAATGACTTCGTTCGTTCACTGCCACCACATGCGGGGCGTCCAGGCAGCCAGCGGGCAGCTGATCGTGTCTGTCTCGAGGCCGCGACAGTGCGAGCTCTGAATCTCGGTCGAATAGCGCAACGACTGCACAGAGCCGATACACGCTTCGGCGGGACGGTGTGCACAAGGGACCCGCTTATAAGCGCGAACCGGTGCGTGCGGCCTGTACGGTGCGCACTTTACACCCGCACAACGTCCCTTTGTTCTTGTCTACCAACGCTGCTGCCCAGAAGTTACGTCAACGTTGTTCTAAATCTTTTTTTTTTTTACTTCGTCGCCACGGCAGCTCGCATCGCAGAGAACGGGTACGCTTAGGTTAAGCCAGACGCGGCGTTGGCTATAGAGTGAAGGCTAATTACTCTTCCTCCAGGCATTCGTGACCGATTAGTCGGAGATTAGGAAAGGACTTAGAGCACTCGGGGGACGAGTTAGGGTGCGAGCGGGCCGCCGTTTTATCGCTCTCGGTAGCGCCAGAAGCGATGGCCGTTGACGGACCGCCTCTTTCAGCGCACACAGACGCAGGCAGGGTATTAAAGTTGCAGGAAGTTTCTGATCGCTAGACCTATTTGTGGTTGGGCTATGTGCATATTTTAGACCACTGATGTATTTTTTTTCATGGGTCAATTCTTTCTTTCTTTCTTAATTAAATGTGTGCAAGAGAGGTTGGCATCGTGGGCGATGCCCGCTACTCCTTCTCTCTTAGGAAAACATTACACAGAAAATATAGGCTGGGTCGAACAAACACGCACCCAGATGAGGTAGAGTAGTAAATTAATATCTAAATAATCTCGAAACGCGCTGCGCAAAGTTCACATATAAAGTACAGATTAGAACATTGTGCGTCGCAACACACAGCGTGGGCCCAACAAGTGATGTCAATTAACATTATGGAGCAGTCGCTTGCACTTCACTCGTATTTCAAGGAAGGTGCAGTCTGCAATACAACACACAAGGTTGCACCGCAGGGTAAAAGAAGACCAAAGTCAAAAAACATTTCGCGGAACCCTAAGCTGCAGCAGGGACGTTTCTTGTGAAAAAACAAAAGAGAAAAGAAAAGAAAATCGCGAGCCATTCCACTCTGTGAAGGTTGATGCCCAGCGAAGCTGTTTATATAGCACACGACACACAGGTGACACAATTTTGGACAAAGGTACGAACTCATTTATTGTCTTTATGGGTGGTCATCGTGACGAAAGATACGCACGCACATTTATTGTCTGGATCGGTGGTCATTATTTGACTCGCAACTGCAAACACGTTCTTTGATAATGTCAAATCGATGCGCGTGCGCCGCTGGGTGGTTGGTTGGGCCGGATCGTTGCGGCATCGCAAGCGATGTGTCTGCAACACGAAACACGTAAACCGCTCCTTTTTATGCGAAGCATATTACGAGGGCTCAACCCAGCTCCTCAGGCGCGGCGGTGACCATGAAATCACGTGACACCGTGACGTCACGACAGAGGAGAAGTGGCTTTGGCTCAACTCTTGCAAGACGGGCTGGGTGGGAATCGAACCAGGGTCTCCGGAGTGTGGGACGGAGACGCTACCACTGAGCCACGAGTACAACGCTTCAAAGCGGTACAAAAGCGCCTCTAGTGAATGCGGTGTTGCCTTAGAAACGCGCTGTTTCTAAGGCGTGCGTCTCTTGCTCAGGCGCACATTTCGTTGCCGCGCCGAACGCTGCTTTGCTCGACGCTCACCGCGTCCAATGCGGGGCGCGTAGTCGCTGCCCTGTAGCCCATTGTCTTACACCCCTTGGCGGGTCGACGGGAACGCTGTCGCGTTCCACTCTTGAAGGCGAAGAAGTAATGCATGAGTTGTTTCTTCGTCTAGCCGAACCAAATATAGCCAAGCAACAGCAGTTCACCAGGCTAAACAGTGGTTCAACAACTAAAATAAAGGCTAGTATGCTTCGCATCCTGGGCTTAACCTTACCTAAGCCACAGCCATTTTTTGGTTCTGACTCATCCATATTGAAATCACCGACAATGATCACAGGGGTAGTCTCATCGCAATGAACTCCCTCTAAGTGAGTAGCCATCAACCCTACGGTGCTATGAACCATTGCATATTTTGCTTGCCTAGGGAGGTATGAGCCATTGCTTACGGGAGTATGAGCCATAGATCATGACAGTTTTCAACATGCTGTTCTGTATGTTGTATGCTTGATAGGAACGAATGTAAGCTCTGTTCGCTTCACATGGCTGTGTGCTTGTCGCATCTGCCTTACGGGGCTATGAGCCATTGCATTTCTTGCTTGCTTTCGGGGATATAACCCAGTGATATAACCCAGTGATAACGATAGTTTTTGTTCACGGAGAACACAAACGCACAGAACCCTAGCCATATAGAACATCGCTGTAAAAACATAATTCATGCGGAACACTTATGTCGCTCTAGTAATTATCAGCAATTCTCCACGCTTCTTTGATTTTCCACGACGTGCTTCTCCATCTCATTCTCATAGGGATATGAGAGCACCAGATGTTGCGTAATCTCTTTAGTCTATTTCTGCAACTTCCTAGAGTTTGTCCCTGAAGACCATCCGTGGCCGGATCGATTATTGCATTACGCGTGCGCTTTATTTATCCGCTCACAATGCACGAGGGGGCTGTACAGGGTCCCGTCGAGAGTGAGTTGAGGGCGCCTGGATGGCGGGAGGAAGAACGCTTACGCAATGAATACGGGTATATTTATTTTCGATGAAAGAAAAGGTAGGCGAGAGCACCCTATAACTGCAATGCAAATGTGCGAGATACGATCACAGGAGGGTGCCTTTGCTTCGGGAGGTGCAATGATTTATCGAGCTTCTGCCACTACCTTGCTCGCTGAAATGGCAGAAGAGAAGGTAAATTGAGTTTTCAGTCGAGGTTGACTCAATGTGTCGTTAGTTCGCAGGAGCATGACGCTGAGTTGACGCGATCGCTAACGAAAACTGGTGAAAGCAATCTACATCGCAGAAAAATAATTAGCATGTATGGTTGCACGGACTTTTGAGATTCGCGGTCACGTTCCCACATTAGCGTTAGTTAAAATTCATCGGCTTGTCTTGCATTTGCTCACTGCGGTAGTCAAATGTTAAAGTGAAAGAGGGAGAGAGAAAGACCTGTAGCGGCGAGGCTTTTACACCTACAGTTTCCTCCTTTCCCCCTACCAGTTGAGGCACAATTCCTGGAGTGTGCGCTCGGAATAACTAAGCATAACTGCTGGTTTTATTAATTGTTCATGAGTTAACTCGCCTGAAGTAAACCAAGTTTCTATGCACACAGGCGTAACGTGTAACTCTTAGCATTGAACTGCAAGCAAGCCTTCCTCTGGAAATTTACGCTTAAGATATGTTCTGCTCCAGATTTTCTTTTTAGCACATGTACTAAATGAATAAACCTGTGAAGCTGAAAAGATTCAACCATACTGGAAAATGCACGGTGGTCGCCTTCAGCAATAAAAGGTTTGGCCGAAAATACATTACGCGTTTTTTTTTCTCGTTGAATCGTTTTTCTTGTGCCCCTGTAGGCTCCAGTGAGATCGCTCTAGATGATCGACGTGAAAATCTGTCCCCCGAAATAATCACTGCTCTCACACAATGCTTATATATCACCGGCACGCGTAGGCGACGAAAAAAAAAATAGCGATTTCTTCGGTGGAGTCTATCAACACGCCTGTTTTCAAATCGTTGCATTTTTCATTCTTTCTTCCTCCAGTGCACAAGGCGGTAACATCGGTTGCGTACCATATACGGTATGTGTACCGCCAGCTTACCGTGATGCGCTTCTCACTCCTGCAATACGATAGACTCAAGAGCTCTTCCCTGGTATTAAAAGGTCGAGTAAATATAATGTTCCATTTCGTAGGGACAAACAAGATGTCGCTAAGTGGAAGTGCCACTCCCTTTACAAACGTGCCGTAAGGTGCCGACAGGTAGCTGCATATTCTCCTTCTTAGAGAGAGTACTTTGAGCTGCCAATATGGGGTGCTATGCAGGATGCGTCGAGTTTCTCGTTCACCCGAGTTTTGCCCGAGTTTGCTCGACGGCAGTCAGTGAACGGAGATAGCGCGGAACGGGCCGAAGGTGCAGGCAAAAAAATATGTAGACAAGAAGTCGCGTATGACAACATGAGCGCACCCTGCGCGGCACGCTGCTTCCACGTTTCAAGCGCAGAAGGCTGCACAACGAAACGCGCCAGCGCCGCGTATTGTTATCGACGGATTATCGCAACTTAGCGATACCGTGACTGCCCCGCTGTCTGTCAGCACACTTGCCGTGAGCCGTTTGCCACGCCTTTCCCGGGCGCGTCAAGGGCGTGCCTCATCTTTCGGGCGCTATCTATCTATCCTCAATCGAATGCGAACGGGGTACATGCGGCGCATTCTTGCACCTACACTTTCACTCAAACGAATACGTTAAAATACGACAAATAAAATAACGCACATTTTTATTTCTTTAGGTATCTGTTTTTCGTTTTCAATGCTAGAAATTTGTGATGACAAACGGAGATCGAGCAAATTATTAAATTTTGCACTTCTTGCCGTGAGTGGCGACAGGGAGGCGAAAGCTTAGAAGCGGTACATTGAAGCGGGTAGCACGCACGAGGGCGTTCATACGGTGATAAGTCGCCTAGGGGCGCTGCAGTGCTATTCTCAATAAAGTCGGTCATGATCCATGGAGGGTCATGGCCACTCTTTCTCTATTAGGGGAATAAAAACGCAGCGCCGCGGTACGGCTGTTCATCGCAGGCGCTTCACTAGGCTTTAAGGCCCCCGCTTTACCGACTAAAAACGACACAACAGCTGTCGCTGTAAAATGGCGGTATGTTATTTTAGAGTGCGTAGTGACGCAGTTCAGTAAAAATGTACCAGTTTATCTTTGTGCGCGAAGCCTCTGCGATACATTGCGAAACGTGCGTGCTTCCCCAGCGACAGAATTCATCGCTTGTCATCGCTTGCCCAGTGAAGGCGCCTCTGAGCGCATGTACGCAGTATATGAGTGTGTTGTGCAGTCGAAGGTGCTTGCGGATTACCTCTGCTGGAGCCAGCAGCGATCGCAGATGGATATCGTAACGACACCGCAGCACTCGCATTTTGGCAGGTGAGGGCTCTTGTGTGCATTTATGAAATCAGATTTCGAACGGAGGGAGGTGTTGGAACTGTTGAGTGCGCAGTGCTTGTGATGAAGAAATGCCATTGCACTGGGCCTAGAAGAGCGAGCGATTCTCGGACGCTGATCGTGTTCACGACGTTGTGGCTCCGTTTCATCACCGATGACAGAGCAGCCATCTGAAACGACTGCTGCAATAAGCACTCCTCAGCATCGTCGTCCCCCTCGACGCCTCGACGCCTTGCAAGCACCTACAGTGACGTGCCGATAATTATTTACTGTGCGCTACGCGCCGCAATGCAGGCAGTGAAACCGTGTTGTGCGGCCATCTCAGCCCGAGAGGATGTATGCCAGCGACAGTCAACGCTTTGTTTTCGATAGTGGTGCTCAGTACATCACCGATGACAGTGCGTTGTGCGTGATTTATGTCGGCGGTCAAGATTGTTGATGCCTCTCAGCTCGACACCGCGTCGCTGTTGCCGGAAGATAAGTTGGGCGTGGCCCAACTGTAGTGGGTGCGCGCGCAATAGTTACATGCCTCGCGCGGGGCGTGACCTCTGGTTTTGATTGACAGGCGAACTCGTGCTAAACTCGTACATCGCGAAACCCCCTCCGAGTTCAACTCGGGAACATGGCGGCGGCAGCAGCAGCCTGTTTCATTGCATCCAGCGGCAGCAAGCGTCAGTATGACCGTCCGGACCCGTTCACCTGCATGACCGACGGGGAGTTTCAGCGTCATTTTCGCCTGTCGAAGACATCAGTGTGCTGGCTGTGTGACGAGCTAGGCGAAGACTCTCGTCTGCGGAGACAGCGTGGCGGGCTTCATTCGCTCACCGTCGTAGAGCAAGTCATCTGTGCCCTCCGTTTCTACGGGACTGGGAGTTTTCAGCGAAGCGTCGGCGCCGAGCGTTACATCGGACGCCATCAAACTACTGTTAGCCACTGTGTCAGAGATGTGTATGACGCGCTTATCGATGCGGCAGTGCGTAAGCGGTGGCTAGCTTTCCAGAATACTGCGGCGGAGCGGGCATATATAAAAGAATGCTTCCCACTTCGTGGGAACATTACGAACGTAGTCGGGTGTGTCGACGGAACGTACGTAGGAATTAAGGCGCCTTCAATGTCAGCGTTACTGTGATTAACAGACTTTTTCTCTGGTTGATCACTTTTTGTCGATTCTTCTACTTATCTGTCAGGGTGCCTTCCAAATGGCTCACTTTCTTGGGAAAGGGGTTAAGTATAAATAGATAAATGGATATCACTAATTGTGTGAAGTAACCTATGAATCCTAATCTCATAAACAACTTGGGGTTCTTCATTGGTGAAGTTACTAAGTATGCACAATGCTGAATTTTGGTCATGCGTAATCTATCGGCCGCACTATGAAACAGCGAGGCATTGCACAATTTGTTGCAGCGCGAGATGTGGATGTTGCGCCAAGCCGGTTGTGCCTATGCATTTGTGGCGAAATGAAAATGCATTGAGAATCTTAGTGTGTTGGCTTGCATGAAGAAAATACTTGAGATTGTTTGCTCTGTTCACTGTCGATGCATGTGCCAGAGGTTCAGTGCATCTTCTTTTTTTTTTGGGGGGGGGCGGCGTTATTCTGGATGGATAAATTGTATATTTTCGTCTCATAATGGGGCTCTAATTCTTAAGCATTAGAACAATGCACATCCGATACTCTGCAGAACTCTCTGTACGTGAAGATGTCATGAACCACCAAGGCATTATTACATATCGGAAGAAATGTGGTGCAGATGCCAATGAAAAGTGGGTCTTTAACCTACCATGATAAAAATAAAACTTGCAGAGCAAATAGACCATTTGTACAGGTTTAGAGCAATGATTACACAAAACGTGATATGCCCAAACGAGTAAACACTTGCCGCATTGCCAAAGTAGGCTGAGCGACATGCAGCATATATTGGCATTGAACATGTCTCGTGACTGTTATTTTTATTGTAAGCCCTCGCTGTCACTTCTTTCCCTCCAGCACTCCCTTTACTGAAACGTGGCACTGTCTTTCCATTGGTGTCATGATGATAATGGTAACGGCAGCAGCAAGGCTGGTTAATGCTTGCCTCTTTGATTCCTGTGAGTTTAGTGGTAAAGAATATGGCACGTTCATACATACAGCTGTGCTGCAAAATTTAACATTTGTGATTTTTCGGAGAACTAATTTGTGTTGGGAAATTTCAAAGATGTGCACCATTGTGGGCTAATAACTAGAGCATTGGTGAGGTTGAAGACGGTGTATTGGTATAGAAGCTTGAAGTTTAATTGCACAACAATTCGACGGGACACAAAGAGAAATACACACAGCAGAATGCTTTGCTGTGTGTGTTACACTTCTTTGTGTGCCGTTGAATTGTTGTGCGATCCAACTTAAAATAAAGCATTGGGCTTCTTTGGTGCAGGACCGAGGAAGTGTGAGCTATTCGACAACATGCCAGTGCCTTGCCACACACTTATGGAAGTCGGAAGGTTTGCAAACAAAGCTTTGCTTTCAAATCCAACTGCTCATGTAATACAAGCGCTGATTGAAAGAACCATCACACAAAAATAATGGTGAAATCAATGGCCTGTGAAAAGTGTAATTTTTATATAGACACTGTTGACATAATAGGTGCCATACCGGTGCCATACCGGCCTCAAAATTGTACTGGACAGAGCAGTTTGTTTCCTATGTGAAGCTCGACCTCCCATTACATGCTGTGCAAATAACCAAGCTCAGTTTGTTTTGACATGCTACACAGCATTCAGTGTAATCTGTTTTTGATTCTAAAGAAGTGCCAAACACCACCTCTTTTTCAAGGACGTCATGGGAATATTTGGCGAGACCTTTTTCAGCCCCTCATAATGGAAGTGTGGTCAGCCAGCTTTGCTTGGATGCCTTTATAGATTTCTGCTCCTGATCATTGTGTGCTATCAAATTGCAGAAGTCTATGCAACTGGTGCAAGGCATTTCGTGTTTCTATAGTCGAATACAACTTTAGGAGGCTGCGGAATCTGCACTTTAAGGCAGGTGAACACAAGCCTGCACCAATGGGCACGCACTCGAGACTGATATCGTGCCGCCAGACAGACTAATATTGCTCATTGGTGAGGGACTATTTCTTTAGACGTGTAGGCAATCGGCTGCTGCGCTTTGGTCATCTGGGTGGGGCCTCTCCTGTCTTCTGAAGTTTTATCCGACTGTAAAGGATGCTGCTTTTCATACAACACAAAAGGACAAAGTGTACAATTATTTGGCCTATGAAATGGATACATCAGAAGTGTGCTATGCAAGGGCTTAAGATGTGTGAAATATGGTACATGCAATTATAAGACAATGTTAAAGAATATGTGGTATCGAACATGCATGTAATGGCACATTTGAATCGGGGAGTGTTGCAGTCATATGCACAGTCTATAGGTGATAGCATTATTAAGCTCCTGCTGTTTCCTTTCTTCATTGTGAATTACACACACTGTTCATCTTGTGGTAATGAACACGCACAGTATTCTTGCACATAGAAAGAACAAACAGCATGATGACGTGTATGCTGCATTAGTGTATTTTTTATTTACATGGTCCAAGAGTGGCACAGGTTTTCTTACGTTTTTGCCTATTTTGAAGGGACACAAAGTGCATGTTATAAGTCTCCTAATATGCACAGCACAATGTTTACTGCAATAATTTTATTCATGTTCTTGAATAATAAACAAAATATTAAACTGAAAGCTCCTTTATAAGGTGCCTTCTGTGGGCTCGACAGGACAGCAGTGAGGGCACCGATACTACTGTTGCGGAGCAGCCCTCTGGACCTTTGCCACACTCTCAAGAGCACGTGCCTGGCGCTCGCCTACTGCCACCAGGCGGGTGAGTGGCTCCAGCAGCAGAATGTTTTGCTGCAAAAAAGTGTATTGGAATGAATCAGCCACATACAAACCATTATTTACAAAGAAAAATGCTCGTTGCACTATTAGTACTAAGTGCCCTTTAATGTGGAAGCCTCTAGTGTAGTATGCTTAGTAAAACAATGCATTGGGACAACATTGCTTTATTTTTCAAAACTGGGGTTTTCTTTTTCAGAGCCAATTGTCATGTTGATTAGTGTGCCAGCAGCTGAGGTAGCCCTGCACCTTCACGAGTCTCTACTGTCAGCACTACAAACCTATTTTTGTTCGCTGCAAAACAAATGCCTCACCCTACAATCCCGTCTTATACGAGCTGATTGCATCCTATGCCTACAAACATCATATTCTTGTCCCATTACGCAATTTTCTACCATCCTTGGCTGTAGTTCTCTCTCCTTGACATTAATTCTGTAATGCTTATGTAATCACCTGATATGAATTGGCAACAAGTGATCGAATACGTGCATGGCCTGCCTGCCGATTCCTTTCTTTTTTAATCTCAACTAGCATATCAGTTGCCACGGTTTACTACGCCACTGTCTTTCTGCCTTAATGCTATCTGCAACAATTTTTGTTACTTCGCTTTCTACACAGTCCTTGACATCTCAAGTTTCTTTGTTAACCTCCAGGTTTATGTCCCATATTGCATAACCGGTGGAATGCAATGATTCTAGACTTTCTTCAAGGATAGCGGTAACGTGGCGATCACGATTCGGTAATGCCTTCCATGTGCTGTTCAACCCATGAAATTTTTGTATAAGTTTCCTCCTTTATATCAGTACTTGCTATTGATATTTCACTTGGATAAAGATACTTTTCCATAAATTTTCTAGCTTAATGTCACTCATGAATTTCTGTTGCCTCACCAAGTTAGTGAAGGTTACCTTCATCTATTCCATTGTTTCGCGGGCCCACTTGCACGTAAAAGCACGAACACTCATTGGTTCTCACTGCCTTCTTTAAACTGCTGGACATTCAGTTCGTTACTACGAAAGTGACTTAATCCGTGCACTCTTATTATGCTAAATATGAAACAGTAGAAATATACTTATCTGCAGTTTGTCGAAGTCTCCTTCACTGTGTTGGTAGCGAGATCCATCGTCGGTACCACCTCGTCGCATCGTAGCTATATAGGATGTCTACCTTTTGCCCACACTATGTAATGTTCGTGACGCTCGCAGTCACGCAGAGTGGAGGAACTCAGCGCACTCGCAGAAGCAGCACCGGACAAGTTGTTTCTTCAGCACTTCGCCGTGAACAGTAGGTGCGCGTTGCGATCTGTAAAATCGCCGAAGCTATTGGCAGTCTTACCGGGTGCACGGGAAGATTGCCCACGGAGGAACAGAACTATCCAAGAAATAGTGGCCTTCGTCGAGCCTGATCACTACGTCGCGCACTGCAAGCTCGTTGTACGGGTTTGTTTACACTGGGCCTCTCAGATGCTTAGCCGCCATGCTTGCCCGGTGAATGGATGTGATGACGCCACTACAGCGCTCCCTCGTGGTATAATGCGAAGCGTACTAAATTACAAATTAGTCTAAGACGCATTCAGTGCACATCTCGTAAGCTTCAAAATGCATCTAAACCACGTTAAAGTAACTAATAATATTGTACTAAATGCATTTGTTTTACAACTTGCTTCTGCATGTAATGCACTCGGTGGAACGACAAACAAGTGAAAGAAGGCACGACCATGCACCGACGGTATGATCACGTGAGCCCCAGTTTGTCGACCGCCCAGAAGGCAACGCCCAAGGAATGATAGCCAGCCAGAGTGAATCTAGATAAACCAATGAAACTGGAGGCTTGTCGAAAGATAAACTGTGTCTCGGTACCATTCGTGCTTTCATCTTGGGGTGTCGCCAGAGCTCGTGAAGATCCCGAGTTTCGCCAAACTCGACGCATCCTGCATAGCACCCATGGAGTGATAATCCGATCAAATACTTGTTGAATGTTTGTCCAACACTTGTGGCGGAGCGAAGGCAACGTGAGTGGGGTAGAACAAAAAAAAAATGTTCCCAGGTGAAAGATCCTCATGATCCTATCTCGACAGCGTCTCGGCTTCTATGGTGCGTTACTGCCAGAGTAAAGCTCTTTCGGACCACATCTTCACCGAAGCTTTCCCCTAATCCAGTCTCCACTAAGACACTGGTCCAGACGGGTTTCGACACTCAAGGCCTTAAGGCTTTTCTCAAGTTCTTAAGGACATGTGAATTGTGCGAACGCCTTTGACTATTGTTGCGCGTAACATCGCGTTACTGTGTGCATTCTTCTTGTTTTTTTTTCTCTCTTCCTTCTCCTTTTATTCCCTTTACCCCTTTCCCCAGCACAGGGTAGCCAGCCGGTATTTATACTGGCTAACCTCCCTGTCTTTCCTTCCCTTTTGTCTCTCTCTCTCTTCCCCTAATCCAAACCAAGGACTGTAGACACGCTAAGCAGATAAGTCCTCTACGCTCTTTAGAGCAGGGCGGCTGTTTGTAGCCATGGGCAAAGGACGGCACTAGTAGTGTACAGTAGGATATGCCTCACGAAAATTTACCAACCTTAATGCTTGATTGGTGCCGTAACCGCTACTGTACCTCGGTTGTTGGGACGCTCGCACAATTGTGTGTAGTCTCATGTTTCGAAAATGGAATTGCTAATGCCGAAGAAGGAAGGAGCACGAAAGGCAATATGGGCTAAGAGCATTGGAAGCGATTCTGCTCTACCAGCTTGGGATTGGTCTCTAAACAACAGCGTTCCCTGCGGACACCCATAAAAGCATCGGTTAAACGTATTCCCACAGTGTGTGGAATCTGCATGTTTTTTCTTCAAATGCCAGCTTCAATCAGGAACACATTCGGCGGGATGAAGCTAGACTTTCGCTATTTTCTCTGTACTTCTTGGTGCTGAAGTCGGGGGTGCTGACTGACTTCATGCATTGCACTCGGGAAGTCTGCGCCGCAGCATCTATCCCCGCCAAAGGGTCATCGACATGGAAAAAAGAGACGTCGTTAAGGACATGCACTGCAGTGCAAACACCGTGGCTTCCGTGCACTCGAGTCCTTCAGCGGCCTTGACGAATTGCAGACTGCCTCCTCCAGCGCATCGCGTCAGCCAGGCATACCATGCATTTTCAGGCAACGAGGGCCGTTGCCGACGGCGAAGCCGGAGAGGCGTCGTGCGCGATTCCTCCGGCGAGAATGGCACGTCGCCGCGGTGATTGATACTTGAGAAGATGGAGAGATACAGAGAAGCCTCATTGCGGAAACATATTTTCGCTGTCGTTGCGAGCGATTATGCAGCTTCCCGCCGAGAGCATTCCTTCGCGAAATGAGAGAAGCCATTTTCTCGCGGGACCTCGAACGCCGTGGACCCGCAGCTGCAAGTCGAGGGGGAAAGGCATGCCTATATTGATAACCATGATGAAAGGAACACAAACAGCGGCAAATATGAAAAAGAAAAAAAATGAAAAACCGTTAATAACCGCGACGTTTGAGCACCGACCATTGCGAGCGTCGTTTGTGGTGAAGTGAATCACAATGCCGTTTGGACGAGAAACTTCAACAGCTTGTTGATTCGAATTCAGTACAGTTTGCAATTTCAGTTTTATTTATTTATTTATTTATTTATTTATTTATTTATTTATTTATTTATTTATTTATTTATTCCTGCACAGCCGTTTTGGATTCAAGCAGAGTGAATGAAGCAAAGAAAGGATAATATACAAAAAATCAGCGAATATATTTGACCAAGATAATGATCTGAACACCTTCTAAGCCTATTTAGTATTGAATATTATTCCATTTATTTTTTCTCAAGGCGGGTGCATTACTAATGGCAGGGGATAATAAGTAAAACGAAATACGTTTTATTAGCATATATATAGTCGAGTAGAAGGGTTGCATTGATTCGTTCACTTATTGTTGACTCACTCGACTCGCGACAAAAAGAAAAACAGAGAAGCGTTCATTTGTGACTCGTTGTTACTGAATGTGATTTGAAGATGCGCAGTGAATGCGCAGATTTGAGTGTGAAGCGAAGATGACCGGGGAAGTGTGGAATGTACGTGTTTTATTGTTCCAACTTTTTAATGTTTCTTCTTCCATGCGTGGGAACCGATCGAACGATTGATCATGTATTACAAGAAATGGCGGCTTATTACATTGAAATTTTTATTTGGCTGCCAACTGTTATACAAGGTACCTAATGCCAGCTCTCGTTTCGGGCTCGCTTTTTTAGAAAACCAGGCCCTCCTCAACATAGTTCTGTCAAGAGCATTGGCGTGGCCATTATTTCCCGTGCGGCCTATTGCACATAAGTTGCAAAAGCTTATGCGCACCTCGTAACGTTCATGCAATTGATCCCGGATAATCTTGACAGCTCGCACAACGAAAATTAAACTTAAACTACTTTATTTCGAGTTATCTGCAATGCTAATCAAAAGTTTTATGCGTCTCTTTATCGAATGCATAAACTAAGTAGCTGTATCTAGCGTTTAGGACATATATATTGTGCGATATTATAATGTGTCTTTCGTGATGCTTTGTTATACATGTGAAACTCGTGTAAAGTAGACGACGCTATTTTCTTGGTGCCAGCAACTCCTCCTTTATTCTTACCAATAAAGAAATGAAGGGATTCGTTAAATTGTGCTCGATCATTGGTTTACGGCAGTGCGCATTATGATACGACACCACTTAATCGAGAGTCCTCCTGATAGACAAGTCGCTGACCGGGCTGCAACTACAACCGGAAATTCCCTCCAAATGCACCCGAAATGTGTTTAACTCAGGTGACATTCGTAAGCAGGCAAAGTGGAACTTGCAGGCTTATTGAATTTGTTTTTTTTTTCTCATCTCTCTCTCGTTCTCGTTCTCGCGCTCAGCGAACTGGAACCTTTTCTTGCCTCTGCATAGTATTCCAGGCATGTAGGCGAGTCTCTGAGCAAGTGAATTCCTAAAGTCGGAGTGTTTTTCGTGCACCGACTCGGCTCCGTGTATTCGGGATACGGGGACGTGGGAAAGCCCGTCTGGCAGATCGTCTGGACAGTGTGCTACTCTTCTCGGCACGAATACCGCACAGGCAGCCTCGGCGCACTGCTTTTACGGCCCCCCTTGAGCGCATAATCTCTCCGCTTTCCTCTCAGCCGTATCGCCTCCTCACTCAGCTGCTCCACCCGCCGTTTCGTTCAGCTAAGGAAATCCGTGGTCCCGCGCCTATAGCGTGCGCTGCCCATAAATTGCGCTCTGCGATATGTGGAGCACGGACGGAGACATCGACGCGCACGCACGCAAGGACCACCGGCCGGTTTGAGGCGCGCGCTCAAGCACCGGCGAAAGCGAGCGAAGTGGCCTCGCTGTATAGAGAACTGTTGAGCTGCCTCTGCTGGTTCGCTTGTTTTTGGTCGTGCGGCACCCTGCAGCGTCAATTTTGTTGTTGCTTCCTCTCAATTTGTGCTAAAGAAACGGAGCTCCCAGCAGCGTTCGCTTGTGTAGTGACAGCTCAAAGTTATGTGTCGATAGAGGCATGCGAGCTGTAAATGCATATGCAGTCGTGTTTTTTTTCCTGCGAAGCCTGACGCTAAGGAGACCGGCTGTGTGCACACGCATACGCGAGGTGACCAATGATAGGCGTCGAGTGAGTAAGCTTTGCGGCCTGTATTATGTCCTACAGTCGTGTACTTCATAGTACAGAAGATCACTGTAATATGGAGGTTGAAGTGACCACCAAGCGGTAGAACAACAACAAAAATGTCGCTTGAGCCAACGTTTCGACAAGTCGACTCGTCAGGGCGAAGACAAAAGTCGACGAAGATAAATAAGTCCACTAGTCGAAACGCTGGAGCCGGCGACATCACCTGGGACTGCGAACGCAACAAAGCATTCCACAAACACGAACACCCGAGTGCGGAGCAATGGGAGAGTCGGCTCACCAGCAGCGAGCTCACGGCCCAAAGGGCCCTAGTGCAGCACGCGAGCGATGCAGCACGACTCAGTGGAGCCTTGGAATGGGGGCCCACC
This sequence comes from Dermacentor albipictus, assembly GCF_038994185.2. Taxonomy (NCBI): domain Eukaryota; kingdom Metazoa; phylum Arthropoda; class Arachnida; order Ixodida; family Ixodidae; genus Dermacentor; species Dermacentor albipictus. The sequence continues at coordinate 97,663,326 of NC_091825.1, read as the reverse complement.
CTTGCTGAAGACGACGGAGACCTCGTAACCGCGAAACTCTTGAAAAACTCAAAAGTTTTCACTCACTCACTCACTCACTCACTCACTCACTCACTCACTCACTCACTCACTCACTCACTCACTCACTCACTCACTCACTCACTCACTCACTCACTCACTCACTCACTCACTCACTCACTCACTCACTCACTCACTCACTCACTCACTCACTCACTCACTCACTCCCTTCTTCCACCCACCATTGTACCTCCCAGTAAAGTACCGTGTTCTTCAGGTATGCACACGTGTGCGTAAAAGCATACGGACCCCATGGCTCAAAAAAGAAAGAAAGAAAGAAAATGTGGAAGTTATTCGTAATTTAGACACACAAACCGATATTGACGAGTGCACTAGAAACGTCGCAAGAACGAGTTTGGACTGGAGTCTTCAATTTCAATTCATAGGCGAAGAAGAAAAACGGTTTTCTCGCTGAATCCACGGTCCGTGTACTTTTGCTGAGGGTAGTACGGTCAACCGATTCTTTAGCAGTACCGCGAGACCGTCGACTGGCCGGCCGGTCAGCGCCTTCTAACGGCGCGAAGCGACAAGATCACCACGAGCAAAAGAGATGAGCGAGAGATCAGCCAAATATTGCTGATCTCGTCGCTTTATGCCCTTGGAAGGGGCTGACCGGCCGGCCATTCAACGCTCGCGAGCTATAGCTGCTAAAGAATCGGTCGACCGTACACATCAGCTAATCCTGAGAGAGAGAGCGAGAGGGAGTGAAAAGAAAGGGTAAAAGCACGCATGTCGTCTAGAATGAAAAAATTTGGTTTGCTCACCGGGGAAGCAAAGGGCGAGGGAAGTTGAAAGACAAGAAAATAGGAGAGAGACGGGTGTTTTGAGCGAACGCTTTCAAAAAATTTTGAAAGTTGCGTGTGACAGATAGCACAATTCCAGTCCATGAGCTGGTCTACTCGACGTGGGGAAGATTACTTGCAAAAAAAAAATTGAAATGCATAATTGACTAATTAACAAAAATTATTCATTAGGTATTTAACTAATTACCTTATGGCACGTATTACACTTTACAAATTCTAGCCGGCACTTCGCAAGGCGGATCCACTTGGAACGAATTCTCAGGATGGCACCAGTTTCGAGATATTAATTCCTGAACTTCTGTTGGCGCGTTCTGTTGTGTTACAGATGTACTGACGTGGTGAAATAAATCAAATCTCAAACTTTGCGGAGAAATGCATTGGTGTTCCAGTTACCCTTTGTGCTTCAATGCGTAAAACGACGTTTCTTTTTAAGAAAGTAAGTGGAACCACAGTACATTTTTACCACAATATTGATGGCACATATCTCGTAAACGATGTCATCCACGCAAATATTTTCAAGTGGACATGCGTTGCAGTCTCATCCGCTAGAGTTTGTAAATTGCAATATGTTCCATTAGGTAATTAGTTCAAACATAATCAGAAGAAGAAGAAGAAGGAGAAACTTTAGTAAAGACTAGTCCGGCAGTTCTTGGTGTGGTGGCCTCAGGTGACGGCTCGAAGTTCTTGGACTCGAGCGGCATCTTCGGCTTGCCGGACGGCCCAGAGCTGGTCTGCCAGCTCTGAACTTCTGATAGCCGCCTCCCAGCGGCGGCGACGCCTACGGAGAAGGTCCCCGGCGGCTCCCGCATCCGGGGCGGCGTCATGAAGAACGGAGCTCGAGCCTTCTACTCTGGCAACAGCCGCGATTATGTATACGCGTCGCCAACGGAGCTGCTTTGATTACCGTTGTTGCCGGTACACTCCCAGAGCATGTGTCGCAGCGTTGCTCTGCGTCCGCATGTTTTACACGCGTCTGTTGGGTACAAACGCGGATAACAGTGGTGTAAGATAGCGGGGCTAGGGTAGGTGTGTGTCTGGAGCAAGCGTAACGTCACGGCCTCGTTCCTGTTCAGTTTATCGTGTGGTGGCGGGAATCTGCGTCTTTCGAGTCTGTAGTGTTGGGTGAGGTCTCTGAACGTGGTTAGGCGATCGCCCCACGCCCAGTGTGTTTCTTGTTGCTGTGTTTCTGTTGTAGTGTCCCGATCCGGCAGATCCGATGCCCCGCTCTCGGGGGCGGAGGCGGCCACATAATCAGCGGCGGCTCGGCGTGTGAGACCTCGAGCCGTGGCGTGGGCCGCCTCGTTTCCCGCTAGCGGAACATCGGTGTGTGCCGGGGTCCAGAGGAGGAAGACCGTAGAATTTTGGGGTTGCGAGGGCGATGACGAGTCGCCGTCGTCAGAAATTTGGAGTATGCGGGCCGCTTCCCGCGAGACACGACCGCGCGCGAAGCCGCGGATTGCCGCCTGCGAGTCGCTGATCACGATCGCAGCGTTCGGCACCGCGACGAGCGCTAGGCTATCGCGGCTTCTTCGGCCGCTTCCGTGTGTCCCGTGGTCACCGTGGCGCTCGCGAGGCACCTACCCGAGCGGTCTACAACCGCTATCGCGTGCGCGCTTCTCCCTCCTCCATATCGCGCCGCGTCTACGTACACCGCCTCGTTGCTGTTACCAAACTTCTTCTGTAGGTCGCTTGCTCGTTTGTTGCGTCTCCCGGCGTGGTGCGTCGGGTGCATGTTCTTGGGAAGCGGCGGGACGATCAGGCGGTCGCGAACAGAGGCGGGAACCGCCATCTTTTCTCCATGCTGAGTGTGGTACGCGATGCTGAGCGACCCGAGGATGCATCGACCTGCCTTTGACCTGGATAATCGTTCGTATTGCGCAATGTCGTGCGCCTCGATTAACTCGTTGAGAGAGTTGTGAACTCCGAGCTCTAGAAACTTGTCGGTGCTCGCGTGCAATCAGTGCAATTTTTTTGTTGATCATGCATTTCAATTCTCTGTGCAAGTAATGTCCGCCTCTTCGAGTAGACCAGCTCATGGACTAGAATTGGGCTATCCGCCGCATACAATTTTGAAAGCTTTTTTAGAGTGTTCGCTGAAACACCCTGCGTACACGCGCCCAGTTGCTAGCTTTTAGAAGGGCTAGAGACGTATTCCTGGAAGTGCAATAGCGCCTTCGCTGCTCTCTGCTATGCTAACTTATAAGGTCGGCATTCCAAAATGATCTGTTCTGAAAGTGGCGAGTCTTCAATACGAGTAGCACAGCTCACGTGGTCGCCTCGGTAGCACCACCATGTTCAAGACGTCCGAGCTGAACGATAATGACGGCTGCGGAACTTTAACACACCGTGCTGCACTTCGTCTCGTCTATCAGTAACAACGTTGAGAATCAATTGCGCTCCGTGTACTGGGCCGCGAGCGAATTAGGTAAAGTGAACGAAGTGTCAGGAATTGGGCAGTGCTTTTCAGGTGTACCAGTGAAGTTGTGTTTGTGCACACTGCTTTCTGGACTGAGGCAGATGAGCACATTGAAAGATCGGGCCCCGTCAACTTCAATTCCCAAGCATCCGATACACCTGAGTAAGAAACAAAGAAGAAACAAACCCTCAACACCGTCGGCTTCCAGCAGCTTCATCACTTGCGGTTGAAACTGCGACATAATTACACAGATGACACGACATCGCTATTCCTAATGACCAAGGGCGAAACCCGCTACTCAGGCCCCTCGACACCTCGAAACAGCGACAGTAAGTATAACTTGCTTCTTCGCTTTGTCGCTTCCAAATTTCCTTTCTGCCTCCTCCTCCTCCTCGGCCCTCGGAAAAGAAAGAAAGAAAGAAAGTCGCAGTGCTGGGAGTATGTGAAACCCTCGGGGGCCCTTTGGCCGTTACGTCGACTTAAGGGCCTCGATACAATAGGTATTTCTCGCACGACTGTTGCTGCAGATGCCGCCGCTGCTACGCGCTGCTCTGGCGTGTTGCGCTCATTCTGCGCGGCGTGCTCTCTCTCTCTCTCTCTCTTGTTTTTTTCCTTCTTGTCAGCGCCGTAACGTTGAAGCAAGGGGTACTTTTGATTTCGTCGCAACTTTCGAGGTGAACGTGGGTTCCTCGCATGTCAGCACACATCCACTCTTGGATCAGAAATTGACCCACGCGTGGGAAAGCTCTGTTTGCGAAGTGAGCCATTGTACAGTCATTGACCTATCCTGACGTACTCCGCCATTTCAGAATGTGGGTCGAGAGTTTGACACGTGACGGACCATTTGCGAACAATGAGGTCATTACGAGCTGCGAATGATGATTTTTCTTTTCGCCTGGCCGACTCTGGCCACCTCGAGCGTTTGAGCTCACTTTCGAGCTGTGGTTTGCCGTGCCTCTGCAGGTTGGTTCCTCTGCAGGTCAACTGGATTCCTACTGCGTGGTTTGAGAGCAGCACGTTCCCAGCTACTCTATTCCACTTATCGCATTTCTCCGAAATGGATTGGCTGAATTTTAAATAAATAAAAAAATGAATGAATGAATGAATGAATGAATGAATGAATGAATGAATGAATGAATGAATAAATAAATAAATAAAATATAAATAAAACATGTGCCAATGACACTTACCTTTCGGCTTTTGCGAACATGTCGCCACGTGCATACGAGTAGTGTGCTTCGCTGTTAAACTTAGAACAAACTAGAAAGCATTATTGAAGTTTTCTACATAACAATGAACTGACCTATGTATTATTATATTATTTTATTTTTATTTATTTTTTGAAATCCGTACTTTCACGGAAATTTTATCAGTCGTTTTTCTCCGTGGCACATCATTATTTACTCTTCCTCTTTATTTCATTGGCTCTAAAATTCCTGACCAGATTCGCCAGCATTGTAATGTTTTTTCTTTAAATGGGTTAACAAAGAAAACCTTTGTGCAGTAAATAATAAATATTGCGAATAATCAACGACAGGCTCAACTTGCTTTTAGAGGTTTTAAAGAAGGTCGAAGTGCAGTGCTCTAGAAAGCGTATGCATGCTGTTTTATCTACTTAAATAACAATTCCACTGATTCCTTCGGAGATCCCTTTGTCTCGCAAAGGCAGTGACGAACATAAAAAAAACACACGAATGAACATACAACACAAGTGTTTAGGCACGTAAATATGTTATGGCTTTTATTAGATGTTTTGTAAAGAAACTGTACACATCTACTGATATGAACATGCGATTCCTTGCGCGTCAGTCCGTTTCAACACAGATGAAATAGAGAGCACACACTGTCCCTGTTGCAGTTTTCTGGCACCCTTCAGAGTACGCAGACTTCATGGAATTGAATGAAAATGTTGTAGGCACTATAGAACACGTGTAGCGACTTTTTTGTTATTGTGTGTGTCAGATGTCAGAGTTGATTGAAAACAATGACAAAACGCTGCATTTTACACATTCAGACAGCTTTGAATGGCGCGAATGACAACACAAAGGCCGACAGCTCGTCAATGATACGCATTTTCTTGCTCTCTCTAACAGCGTGAAAAGAAGTGTCTGACCTGATAGGATACGGACAAAGTACTTGAAAATATCACGACACTACGGAACGGCCTAATAGAAAGCGCACGAGTTGCCCTGACGACTTCAAGATGATGTCCCGCTCAAGGACTTCACTGAAGTTGTCATCCTTTCACTTTTTTCAGCACTTGCGAAGTTCAGCTTTTCTCGATGGAAGAGCTGCATCGCGAAAGAAGGATCTGAAGTCAAGGTGTCACTCACGCAGTTTAAAGTAAGGCTGTCAAGGGACAGAGGGAATGGGTTACTTGACTTAAAATGTGGTTCCAATAATTTGTCCAGTTGAATTTATATCAAATATAGCATTCAGGAGCAATCTGTACCGAGTAGAGAAAGCAGCACTCATTTTGCCTATGGATGATTAACTTTTCTGAATCCATTTTGTTAGTTCACTGCTCGCTGCTCTAGAGTTCACAAGAATCAGCACTTCGCTTGGATGGCATTAAATTACGTTACGAATACGTTTGTTCTTCAAGCTGTCTTGAATGATTTGATGAAATATATTAAAGAGAAATGCAATTTCGGGCTTCCCGATGTCATGCTTGGCCTCCGAAGTTTAGTACGAGAAGTCAGCGGTTAGTGGATACGATGGCGATGTACGTGATGAAACTAAGTGTGAATTTTAACTTTAGAGCCCATTGCGGTATTTCATTTCACCTGTTTAAATAGTAAGCTACTATACTGAAAAAAAAATGGAGCGCTTAGTTCTTCTGTATCATGGTATTAAGCCCACCATTCGTTCTTCTTCCACTTAAGTACAATGTGACACAATGTGACACAATGTGAAACAATGTGAGTGCATTTCATGTTTGCATTAAATGTTGTTTTACATTGCACTGTACCGTCAGTTTATAGTAGAGCCTGGCATTTCCTGCCTGACACACCCATGTTTGTACGAATCGAATATTTCGCGAGATGCACAGGTAACCTACGCCTAGTCGCATATGAAAAAGTGCTGTCCTCACACTATGTTAAGCGCTGCGTACGTATGACAGTAATCGTCTTATTTGTTTAATATACACCCATTGTTGTTATGAATGAAAACATGTTTTTAAACTATCTCTGTACTGAAAGAAAGAAAATCTAGTGAGAGGTCTGACGCGCAAATATTAAGAAATGCTCTGCATTCGCTTCCTCTCACGGCATGATCACTTCAACGATGGCATCACGGCACGCAGGTCCACTTCGAGCGACAGGCTATTCCAGTTCCAGCACTTCGCTCACTGAGAGATAAAAAAAAATGTGATGGCATAAATAAAAAACACAGGAATTTAAGTTCGCCCACGGTTCGTGAGTTCTTTTCCTCGCGTCGTGGGGCGTGTGACACTCTCACTGTGCGGAATGTGTGTGTTTTTCATTAGGAGACGAGGGGAGGGGCCCGCTTTCACACTTCACTGGAGGGACATCCGCCCTCGGGGTCCAACGAGAGGCCCTCGTTCAGTTTGCAGAGCTGGTCCTCGACCGCACCACCGTTGGCGTTCGCGTATGCGGCGCCGCCGTTGTAATAGCCCGACAGCGCGTCGGCCGCCGCCAGTTCGCTGGGCGATGGCCCGTACGACACTCGCAGCGGCCTCGCTTGACTGCTCGGCGCCGCCGAAAAGCGATGCACGTGGCTCGAGTAAGGAGGGGGCTGCGTGGGTCGCGGCATCAGCGGCGGCTTGGCGGGTTTCGGGTGCGTCGGCGGCGGTGTCGTCGTTGTCGGCGTTGTCGCCTGAGCTGTCGTGTGCGCTGTCGGCGGCGAGTCACCGTTGGTAGCCGGCGAGGGCGACGGCCGCAGACCCTCCCCGCACGGAGTTCCGTTGGTCGTGGCGGGCGGAGACGGCGAATGGTTCGGGCTGCTGACCTCTTCCTTCTCCTTCTCTTCGTCCTGGTAGTCTTCCTTCTTGTAGGTCGCCGTGAGGTCTCCGTGGCTCTTGAAATGCCTCACCGTTCCCGGAGATGCCTGGTCCGCCGGACTTCGACGGATCCCGTGTTCTCCTCTGCTTTCTGCGGTCGGGGACGGCTGCTGCTGTTGCTGATGGTGGGCGAGCAGCGCCGAGGGACTCGTTCTCTCTGCTCCCGCGTGGTCCCACAGCGGGTACTTGGGCTTCGCCCCGAGTTTCTCGAAGTCCGGCCGTGTCCCGCATGCCACCCTGTTCGCAAGGTGCGCGGGGGGCGGCGGCAGACCCACTTCGTTGCCGAAGAGCCCCGACGGTGGCGGAGCCTGCGTCGGGGGCACGCGCCCGTTGACGGTTCGGTCGTTGGTCGCATCGGCCAGTTCCTCTTCGTCGATGCCGTCTGCGCCGTTGAAGTCTCGCAGGACTTCCTCCGACTTGGCCCTGGCGACTCCGTTGGCGTAGAAGCCGTTCAGCAGCCTAGCCCTCCTCGACCAATGGGGCGGCACTTCGCTGAACCTGTTCTTGCAGTCGGCGCTCTGGCCCAGCGGGCTGCAGCGGTAGTCGACCTGCGCCACGCGCTCGCGCACGTAGCTCTGGAGCTCGCTGCGGAGCTCGGCGTGCTGCGTCTCCTGCCTCCGCTCCCGGTCGAGGCGCTCGCGCTGGGCGGCCCGCTCCACGCGCTCCTGGCACTCGGTCTTCTCGGCGGCCAGCTTCTCGCGCACCGACTGGTTCAGGTTGAAGAGCTGGTTGCGCGTCTTGCGCTCCAGGTGCGCGATCTTGGCGTTCAGGTCCTCGTGCGCGTGGTCGATGTGGTCGATCAGCTCCTGCTTGTCCGCCTCGAGCTTCTTCTCCACGTTGTGGAAGAAGGGCGCGCAGTAGCACGTGTAGCCTTTCCCGACGGGGCCCTGCGCACGGTCAGAGCAACGAATGTACTCCAGTAAACTCTGCGCTATTCTCGTTTTCAATGGTTACATCATGCGTCGCTTGTTAGGTCGCCCTGTCTAGTGACCCTACAGTTTCTCAAGCGTTGACTGAGCTTGTGGTTTACTGAAATGAATTCCTCACACTCATGTGAAATTCAAATCAAAGTGACTTAATTAACGCGAGCGAAAATTGACACTCCCCGGACAGAAGCACGAAGCTACGAAGGAAACCCGTACATGTTTCCGTCTTCCCTTACGCCTTCCCCAATGCAGGGTAGCACTGGATGTTAAACTTTCGGTTAACCTCTCCTTGTTTCGAATCTCACTTCTTTTTCTTTCTATTTCATGCAAGTTACTCAGAGTAACCCGTACGGGTTTCCATGGTAGCTTCGTGCTATTTTCGGGCGAGTGATTATTTTTTCTTTCGTGAAAATTTCTCCAACTTGTAGGTCTCTGCAGTTATTGCATTACCGTATTTTAGCTTTTGAGTATTAGAAGTATGACAAGCACAGGCCACTATACTGGATAACGATGACAAGTCAGTCATGCTGCACTTGACAGAAAACGAAGAATAAAACGCAAGAGCACAAACAAGCTTGATGTAGAAACACAAGGTTATGAAAGAGCATTTAAAAGTGCGCGACATCAGATTTGAATGGCATGGTGACAACGTTAAGCTGTACTTCCC